>NW_024081394.1:598390-602786 GCF_003009895.1 Hyaena hyaena
AAAAACTGAGGACTGATGGACGTGGGGGGGAGGGGAGATGGGCATGGAGGAGGACACTTGTGGGGATGAGCACTGAGTGTTATGTGAAAACTAATTTGACAATAAACTATTTGTAAAAAAAAAAAAACAAAAAAACAAAAAAACAAACTATATATGTTTTAAATTATAAAATTAAAATGCATTAATGTTTAATGTAATTATAACAACTATTAAATGTTTATTACATTCAAATTAAATATTTTATATTCTTTACATGTATTAACTTTTTAAACCTCAAAATAAAAATAAAGGAAATGGAAAATAAAGAGCAAAAGATACTTGTTTTTCCATAGCACAGTAAGAAAAAAATATATATGAAAAGAAGACAGAGAGCAGTACCAAAGCTCAAACTTTAATCAACAAAACTTCTGTCTTTAATCTAACTGCATAAGACTTTAAATCAGGAATTTATCTTAGTGCTTCATAAACATACCAAATTAGGAATGAGATGAATGTATATCTGAAAACAAAATAATGCATCATTTTACTGCAAGAGTTTACACAGCTTCAGAGAGCAGATGTTTTGATTCTACTAAACTGTGGTTGACAAATTTGCTAGCAGTGAGAGTGGAAAATTACTTTTCGTTTTTAGAAATTATTTGATAGCATTTACAGACCTTTGCTATTTATCACCTTGATTAAAAGCTGTCATTTGAAGCATTTATAGTCTTCAAATACATGTCAAAACAGTTTCCAGCCATTTCGAATGTTCTTCAGAAAAGGCACATTAAACCAAACTGGGGTATATATCGTTTCTTTTCTTAGGCAATATATCACAACTATGCAGTGAGGTACATTCTAATATAGTATGAGAATTTCACTGATTAAATTTGGAAAGATTCTTATCTATCACTTACAAACCTGGAAAGATCTTTAGATTCAAAGATAAATATGAATAGATAAGAAATACTGCCTGGAAGTGTCATGATAAAATGGCTGCAATTTCCATAAATGCAACAATATCTCAAACCCACTTATCCCATGAGAAGAGATCTCATTTCAGGGGGAAAAAAAAGTAAAGAATGAAAAGGAAAATAAAAAGATCTTTTATTGCAGCTTATGAATTGATAGTTGAATTTCCATAATGATTTCTCATGCTCACCAGGAATTTCTTCCATGCATACTAGGGGAACAAGGGAGGAAAGACACCGCTCTCACTCAATCAATCATTTAGTCTCAGGATTTCACATGAGGTGACTCATGGCTTCATTTGTACTTAAGATATAAACTTTTGAACACGTTGTATATTTTCAAAGTCTTTCTTTCATTAACTAAATAGCTCTTATTTTGACGAAGGGGTTTATATCTAGATACTTTTTGATAAACTATATAAAAGTAGCTTTGGACTGTTGTTTAAAACTTTCAGCTCAACGTGATCAGTCTGCACTGTGTATGAGCAGTAGTTTCATATGCTATATTTACCATGCAGCATATATGTAATAGTCTATATTATCATAGAGCATATGCATTTTTTTCTCATGGTTTTATCTTTCACTCAATGTACATTTCATTGGTCCTAAGAACTAAGAAACTGATCATCAGATTTGGTTTGACAATTTTAAGTTCAATAAGCATTTGCTAAGTGGGTTCACTGAAGAATCAATTTATAAAAAAGAATCAATTTTTATATTGTATCAAACTTTCCTTTCATCTCCTATATTTTTCTTGCCCTAAACAAATAACTCCACATATCTCCAAAAAATTGTATTAGAATTTTATAGTTTGAATATCTCAAAATAAATTTGAAACGCATCTTCCTTAAACTTTGCCCAAAAGGCTGAGTTCATCCCTGCTCTTCCTCTCTCACTGTCTTTCATTTTAGGACATTTAGAGTTCAAGACATAATATAATAAAGATAATATGTATTTGTGTAAAATTGTATTAAAATCAGATATTATATACATATACATATATAAATTTAAATTTAAAATATATTTTAAATGCATATAGAAATATATGTCAACATTATAACTAATGTTAATATCAATTCAGGGAATGTTATTAAAGACAATAGTTTAAATGTGAAATGAGGGGGACCACCTGGGTGGCTCAGTTGGTTAAGCCACTGACTGGCTCAGGTGATGATCTCACAGTTCATAAGTCTGAGCTCTGTGTTGAGCTCTGTGCTGACAGGTCAGAGCCTGGAGCTTTCTTCAGATCTGTCTCCTCTCTCTCTGCACCCACCCCCAATAGTGTACTCTCTCTCTCTTTCTCTCTCAAAAATGAAAAATAAAAGAAAATAATAATAAATGTGAAATAATGGATTTCTATATATCATCCTTGAAATATACAAATGTGTAATATAAGTATAGCATATACTTGTGCGTTGTGTGTGTGTGTATGTGTGTGTGTGTGTGTGTGTGTGTGTTTAAAATCTTGTTACAAGATTTGGGCTTATGTTTGCTGATATGTTTGGAAGAGAGCTCAAAGTACCATGGTTTTTCTTTGAATTGAGAGCTATCAGAAAGTGAGAAATGTTAAATGGATATCAAATTTATTTGGAATATAGTTCATAAAAAGTATGTATAATTATTTGTCATTGTCCTTAAATATATTTATAGTTAAGTATTTTTTTTTAATATCAACCTATTTCAGAATCTGTATCATGATACTCTAAACAGCATTCACTCAAAAGCCATATTATACTTGGACGACTGAATACAACTTCTTGCCTGTTTAGTCAGATAATTAGTCTAAGAGTTAGACTAAGCAAATAAATGAATGCAAACAGCCAAATGTAGCATATCAATTAAGCTCTGACTCTTAGGAAATTAACATCCCTAAGTAATGCTGAGTCCAGGGACAAAGTCATGTCTATAGATATCTTTAGGATAGATGCCCATATGCAAACAGCATAAACAAGTGCTCGTGTTTATGTGCTGACAGCTCAGAGCCTGGAGCCTGTTTCAGATTTTGTGTCTCCCTGTCTCTGACCCTCCCCTGTTCATGCTGTCTCTCCCTCTCAGAAATAAATAAATAAAACATAAAAAAAAATTTTTTTAAAGAAGACATGATGCCAACTGTTGCCAACACTGGCTGTTTTGTGGGCATCTGACCTGTTCAGTTCCACAAGTCCATGTGCTTAAAAAGGACTTCACTTAGATGGCATTGTCCTTGGTTAGCTGCTTCTACTGCTGCTATTAGGAGTTCTTGATTGTTTACTTGTATTTTTACTTAAGTAACTGGTTCTGCCAACAACTGTTGGCCATTGGCTGTGACATAAAGAGCAGCAGAAGGTGTGCAGAGTTGAATCCAGTCAAACCACAGAACTCTGAAAGACAAGATGCTTTTTATTTTAAACCACTAGGTTGAACACATCAGGGAAGTTTGTAAATATGGCAAAAGACATCAGGATCTTTTTTTGGAAGAAATGAAGTTTTGGAACCATTGTCTATTCTCGGCACTGCTACAGATCATGTTGCAAGCCTATAGGCTCTTCTCGATAAGGAGTGAAAGGGTCTCCCCGAATTCACCATTTATTAAGAATTAAAATATACAATAATTTCCAAGTATTCCAAAAATCCTAAGACCTTAGTTTTATAGTGTCAGATTTAAGGCATCATAATCTAGGAACCTAGTAAAAGAATTCACTGGCTAAGGTGTACGCTAAATTATAAATTTACTAAAACATCTATGTTTTTTTCCTAATGCAAAGATTGGCATAGAGTCAGAATTCACTAGTGCTGACTGAAGGGACCATATCATGTTAATTAATATGGATTGTTTCAGATACTTCAATAAAGCAGGGACAGCTGGTCATATGATTTATCAGGATTCAGTCTAGCCCTAAATACCACATTTTTTTCATAGCAAGTAGAAGGTGCTAATGGTCAACCTTCCCATCTTAATTAAGATAGCTTATTATTTGTTTCCTATTTCTACACTTCTTTATTAACATCTGAAGTTGGATTATTTATAATATACTCAGATTTGCAAGTCTTTCAAAAGAATTTATGTTTCCTTCTACTCCACTGTCAAGTCACTTAATCTCTGTCACCATTTTAAGAGGGCACCTAGTTTATATTTCTGCCAAGTAAACCTGTCTACCTATGGAAGTCATGAAAGAATGTTTTATGTCAACAGCACTGGGATACACAGTGAACCCTTTATGTTCAGTGCATTTTGATTAAACAAATGCTCAATTCCTGAGTTATAGTGTTTCACTTTCTAGATACATCGACCTATATATTATTGTAAAACTATCACTTCTTATCTCTCTGATCAAATAATAGCATGTTATTGATTATTAAATGTATTTTAATTCCTTACTTTAAAGCTTGTCCTTTAGTATTTCCAACGTCATCACATTAATTATTAATTCAAGATTCACTGTGAGAACTCTCTAACGAAGAAATTA
>NW_024081394.1:605310-645490 GCF_003009895.1 Hyaena hyaena
ATTTTTTTTTAATATCAACCTATTTCAGAATCTGTATCATGATACTCTAAACAGCATTCACTCAAAAGCCATATTATACTTGGACGACTGAATACAACTTCTTGCCTGTTTAGTCAGATAATTAGTCTAAGAGTTAGACTAAGCAAATAAATGAATGCAAACAGCCAAATGTAGCATATCAATTAAGCTCTGACTCTTAGGAAATTAACATCCCTAAGTAATGCTGAGTCCAGGGACATAGTCATGTCTATAGATATCTTTAGGATAGATGCCCATATGCAAACAGCATAAACAAGTGCTCGTGTTTATGTGCTGACAGCTCAGAGCCTGGAGCCTGTTTCAGATTTTGTGTCTCCCTGTCTCTGACCCTCCCCTGTTCATGCTGTCTCTCCCTCTCAGAAATAAATAAATAAAACATAAAAAAAAATTTTTTTAAAGAAGACATGATGCCAACTGTTGCCAACACTGGCTGTTTTGTGGGCATCTGACCTGTTCAGTTCCACAAGTCCATGTGCTTAAAAAGGACTTCACTTAGATGGCATTGTCCTTGGTTAGCTGCTTCTACTGCTGCTATTAGGAGTTCTTGATTGTTTACTTGTATTTTTACTTAAGTAACTGGTTCTGCCAACAACTGTTGGCCATTGGCTGTGACATAAAGAGCAGCAGAAGGTGTGCAGAGTTGAATCCAGTCAAACCACAGAACTCTGAAAGACAAGATGCTTTTTATTTTAAACCACTAGGTTGAACACATCAGGGAAGTTTGTAAATATGGCAAAAGACATCAGGATCTTTTTTTGGAAGAAATGAAGTTTTGGAACCATTGTCTATTCTCGGCACTGCTACAGATCATGTTGCAAGCCTATAGGCTCTTCTCGATAAGGAGTGAAAGGGTCTCCCCGAATTCACCATTTATTAAGAATTAAAATATACAATAATTTCCAAGTATTCCAAAAATCCTAAGACCTTAGTTTTATAGTGTCAGATTTAAGGCATCATAATCTAGGAACCTAGTAAAAGAATTCACTGGCTAAGGTGTACGCTAAATTATAAATTTACTAAAACATCTATGTTTTTTTCCTAATGCAAAGATTGGCATAGAGTCAGAATTCACTAGTGCTGACTGAAGGGACCATATCATGTTAATTAATATGGATTGTTTCAGATACTTCTATAAAGCAGGGACAGCTGGTCATATGATTTATCAGGATTCAGTCTAGCCCTAAATACCACATTTTTTTCATAGCAAGTAGAAGGTGCTAATGGTCAACCTTCCCGTCTTAATTAAGATAGCTTATTATTTGTTTCCTATTTCTACACTTCTTTATTAACATCTGAAGTTGGATTATTTATAATATACTCAGATTTGCAAGTCTTTCAAAAGAATTTATGTTTCCTTCTACTCCACTGTCAAGTCACTTAATCTCTGTCACCATTTTAAGAGGGCACCTAGTTTATATTTCTGCCAAGTAAACCTGTCTACCTATGGAAGTCATGAAAGAATGTTTTATGTCAACAGCACTGGGATACACAGTGAACCCTTTATGTTCAGTGCATTTTGATTAAACAAATGCTCAATTCCTGAGTTATAGTGTTTCACTTTCTAGATACATCGACCTATATATTATTGTAAAACTATCACTTCTTATCTCTCTGATCAAATAATAGCATGTTATTGATTATTAAATGTATTTTAATTCCTTACTTTAAAGCTTGTCCTTTAGTATTTCCAACGTCATCACATTAATTATTAATTCAAGATTCACTGTGAGAACTCTCTAACGAAGAAATTAATATAAGAAAACTTATATATAAAACTTAATATAAGAATACACTAGTTTGGACTAATCTGCTGGGATTTACAGTTTGGAGCAGAGACGAGCACTTTCTGTCATCTCAGTTGAGACTGTCCTAAATAAGCTGGCCTGGGGCTGACACCACACATTTGCATGAGCCCAGCCATGACAAGAACTGTCTGGACTAGCTCATCTGCTTGACTGCAGACTCAGGAGCTCGCTACAAGGTTATTGTTACATGTTACTGAAATCTGGTGATTTTATGTAGTATTATAATGGCTAGAGATAACTGATAGAACAGTCAACAAGGTTTTAAAACTTTCTTTTAATTCATTCATAATACCATTACAAAGTAGTGCATTCCCCTTGTAATTAATGGGGAAAAAAACAAAGACATTAGATATATTAACTTACTCCTACCTCTTTAATTCAAGTCCATGTGAGGAAACTTCTGTGACCAGGCCAATGTGCATATTTCCATATTTTTCACAATAATACGTGTTTCTAAAAAATCTGTGTATCCATTTGACAGCAGCAAGCCTGAATGATACAGGGTAAATCAGAGCCAATCAGAGCTCCCCTTCTCCCTTCTGTCCTGCCTGCCCTTCTGGTGTCAGCAAGATCCAATGGGGAGCAGAGCTTCTCCTCCTACCAGGTACCAATGAAGTAGAACATGGTAGTGAAAAGTGGATTCGTTGACACTCTACTTCCATCCTCCACTGGCGCCAGTGGGGAGTTCAGTTTATACCCCCAGTCAGAGGTGGTAAGGTAGGGATCGTTGATGATTTGTTTTCACTTAAAAGTATCAGTAAGTTTTTCAGGTGTGGAGTTTGGTGAGCTCCTTATAGATTTTGGATATTAACCCTTTATCTGATATGTCCTTTGCAACTATCTTTTCCCATTCCATTGGTTGCCTTTTAGTTTTATGGATTGTTTCCTTTGCCGTGCAGAAGCTTTTAATCTTGAAAAGGTCTCAATAGTTTATTTTTGCTCTTGATTCCCTTGCTTTTGGGGATGTGCAGGGAATGTAAACTGGTGCAGCCCCTCTGGAAAGCAGTGTGGAGGTTCCTCAAAAAATTAACAATAGAACTTCCTTATGACCCAGCAATAGCACTGCTAGGAATTTACCCAAAGGATATAGGAGTGCTGATGCATAGGAGCACATGTACCCCAGTGTTCATAGCAGCACTCTCAACAATAGCCAAATCGTGGAAAGAGCCTAAACGTCCATCAACTGACGAATGAATCAAGAAGATGTGGTTTATCTATACCATGGAATACTACATGGCAATGAGAAACAATGAAATCTGGCCATGTGTAGCAACATGGATGGACCTTGAGGGTGTTATGCTGAGCGAAATAAGTCAGGCAGAGAAGGACAAATACCATATGTTTGCACGTATAGGAGGATTAGGAGGAACTTGACCGGGGACCATGGGGGAGAAAAAAGGGGGAAATGGTGGGAGAGAGGGAGAGAGGCAAACCATGAGAGACTGAGAGACTCTTGAATGCTGAGAACAAACTGAGGACTGATGGATGTTGGGGGGAGGGGAGAGATGGGCATGGAGGAGGGCACTTGTGGGGATGAGCACTGGGTGTTATATGGAAACCAACTTGACAATAAACTATTTGTAAAAAAAAAAAAAAAAGTATCAGTAAGGCCTAGAGGAAGCTGAACTTCCATCCCACCCATCTGAAATGAGGAGGTGTGCCTAAGTGCTCCAATTTTGTCAAGTGGTGTTGGTGGGGCCCAGTGGAAAACTGAAAATATACACCTTTTTAGCTCTGGTGGCTGGAGGACTACCTGCTAGGAAACACTAAAAAGAATCCATGGGGCACCTGGGTGGCTTAGGCGGTTAAGCGTCCAACTTTCACTTAGGTCATGATCTCGCGGTTCGTGGGTTTGAGCCCCGTGTCGGGCTCTGTGCTGACTGCCAGCTCAGAGCCTGGAGCCTGTTTCAGTCTGTGACTCCCTCTCTCTCTGACCCTCCCCTGCTCACGCTGTCTCTCTCTATCTCCTAGAAATAAATAAAACATTAAAAAAAAATAAAAAATAAAAAGAATCCAGAGACTCATAACATAAAATCCAAAGTGTCTAGCATATCATGTGTCATACCAAGAAGCAGGAAAATCACAACGTGACTAGGAAAGGGCAGTCATAAGATGCCAAAGCTGAAATGAATCAGACAATGGAATAATCTGACCTCCCCCACTCATGCCAGCTACATAGATGCTTAAAAAAAAAAAAAAATAAAATAAAAAAAAAAAAAAAAAAAAAAAAAAAAAAAAGAAATCTCAGTAAAGGAACAGACTTCTTAAAAGGACCCATGTGGAAATTACAGAACTGGAAAACAATGAAGTTTCAGGATCCTGTGTGACACTAACAAAAAAGCTAATGTTCATTATGATCAGTCCCAGGAAAAGAAGAAAAAAATGAAGTCAAAAAAGTATTCAAATAAATAATTGCTGAAAAATTCCCAAATTGGCAAGAAGCCATAAACCTGTAGAAGAAATCCACACCAACATACTTCATAATTACACTAACTTCTAAAATCTAAGACAAAGTAAAGTCTGAAAGCATCCAGAGAGAAGCAATGTTTCTAAAAAAGAAATCTTTTTTAGTGAAACACCAACTTAAATGACTGAAGATTTCTCATCCGAAACCATGGAGGCCAGAAGAAAATGGCTCAATATTTTCCGAGTAGTAATAGAAATGAATGATCAACCAGAAATTCTATATCCAGTAAAAATATTCATCAGAAATGAAGAAAAAATAGAGCTACTGGCAGATCTAGTACAACTAAAAGAACTTGTCAGCAAAACTAAGCTTAAGAATGACTAAAAGAAGTTCTCTTAAAAGATAAGAAAAGATAACATAAGAATGCTTTAAATTTCAGAAAGAGAAAATAAAATCAGTAAAAATAAAGGAACATATAATAGACAATTCTAATTTTCATGAGTCTTGTAAGCCTCATTTGAAGGTAGAAGCAGAAATTATAACATAATCTGACATGGTGCTCAATGTATATAGAAAAATAAAGACAATTAAATTTTAAAAAAGGGAGGATGATGGGGCCTAAGGGAAGTAAAATTTCTACATTTCGCTTGAACTGGCAAAATATCAATACCACCTGGCAGCAATAAGCCACCTATGTATATTTTAATTCCCAGAGCAACTACTAAGAAAATTGTACAAAACAATATACCAAAAAAATCACCATAAACAATCAGGATGGAATCCTAAAATGTATTTAAAAATCTGCAAAAATTTTAGCAAAGAGAAACAAAGGAATGAGCAACAGTGAAACATCCAAATAGAAAGATTAAAAATAAAGGCTTTCTTTGTATTGCTGCTGGACCATTTGATTTGAAGCTATTGTATTTTTTGCATTTGGCAATTGAGAAATTTTCATGTTGTTTTAATATCTTCTTTTTCACTCTAAGATTCTAGAGCACAGAGGCCAGTATTTTCTTTTATTTCCTATTGTAAATGCATGCCACATATTGTCATTTGATTTATGTGTCTAGCAAAGTGGCACTGCCAAATGGTGACTCTGGGGGTAAAGATTTTCTCACATTTCTATCATCCATCCACTCCCAAGCCAAGTAAATTAATCTAGGTAAAATTGTTGTGCATGATATTCAAATGTAGCTTCAAGAGAATTCCCCTAGTTTCTCTCTTACAACAAAGTGTTAGCCTCTCAATTCTTCACACATGGATATTCACACAGGAATTCTTCGTGGATCAATAAGAAAATGTTTTATTCCTGCCTCCCAGAATTTATGCCTCAGAGTGCTTTTGTCTTGCTATTACATGAAAATATCCAATTAAAGATTTTTATATGAGATTTAGAATTCAAATAATAATATGCATCACCTGCTACAAATTAGAAGTACATATATCTACTACGTGAAAATTCTTAAGTATATTGCCTAATTTTTTCACTTTGTAAATTTATCGATGTTTTTCTAATTTGTCCCCAGGGATTTAATAAAGTAGATTTTATTTTTAATCATGTTTTCCCTGAGTCTTTCATATAGGTGATTAGGTGAATAAAAATGAACATTTTGAAAAGGGAAAAACTGGTCAATGAAGCAGACGCTTGCATAAATTTGAGATGATTGCTGTTAATTGTGTGGTGTTAGTGGTGGGGGAGGTAGGTCTTTCTACAGGACTGGAAAATGCGTTTTGATATCCTCTATCAGATATTATTTAACATGATTAGCATGATATATTGTGCTTTGTCATCATGTTCACAACATTTGTCTTATGTACTACCAGTGTTTGTTTGATTTTCTTTTCTTGGCACAGATTTCTATATTTTGCTGTGTCTATTAACTACTGTTACATGGCTTGAAGTTGTGTTGTATTCCTTTTAAGGTAAATTTGCTATCGTGGTTCAAGTGTTTAATATTTCAGATTAAGGTGTTTCTATCTCCTGTTTTTTTTTTTTTGTAGTTTCAAGTTTTTACTTAAATTCCAGTTAGTTAAATAAAAAATAAATAAATAAATAAATAAATAAGTAAATTCCAGTTAGTTAACAGATAGTTAACACATAGTATTAGTTTCAGGAGTAGAATTTAGTGATTCATCACATATATATAACATCCAGTGCTGATCACAAGTTCCCTCTTTAAACCCCATCACTGGATTAACTCACCCCCTGCCCACTCCCTTCCAACAACCTTCACTGTGTTCTCTATAGTTGAGTTTGTTTTATGGTTTGTTTCTCTCTTTTCTTTTTTCTATCTTCTTAAAACACCTGTAATTTACCTGGCCTTCAAGATCATTCTCTGTTTAAAGTCTAAATCTATTCAAGCTCTGTGAACATGTTCAACAGTTTCTTCAGTATGTTTATGTATTTTCAAACTTTGCAAAATTCAAAAAACTCAAAACAATTGTAACTTATTATATTATCACAGAACCGACAGTAGCAAAAAGAAAAGTTGAGGTCAAACTCATTTTGCAAAATAAAGTTAAAAGTAGAAACATTAAATATTTTATGGTGTTTCAAAAAAAAATGTAAGTCATGTGTTATGTAATGTGGCTACATGCGATATATAGTTGTTAATAAAAAGTATCCAAGGGGCATCTGGGTGGCTCAGTCTGTTAAGCATCTGACTTCAGCTCAGGTCAAGATCTCACGATTTGTGAGTTTGAGCCCCATATCAGGCTCTGCACTGAAACTGTAGAGACTGTTTGGGATTCTCTCTCACCTCTCTCTGCCCCATCCTGCTCTGTCTCTCAGGANAGGGGCATCTGGGTGGCTCAGTCTATTGAGCATGAAGACTTCAGCTCAGGTTATGATCTCACAGTTCTTAGTTCGAGCCCTACATTGGACTTTGGACTGACAGTGTAGAGAACTGTTGGGATTTCTCTCTACCTCTCTCTGCCCCCATCCTGCTCTGTCTCTAAGAAAAAAAAAATTAAAAAAAAAAAAAAAAGAAGCTATCCAAAACTGGAATATAAGACCCCTGCAATACTGGGGCATCCCTTAATAGTAAAAGTAAAAGAATGTCTTTGTATTTACCTTTGCTATTTACTGTTTTATTAGAGCCCAGGCCTTGTGACAAGAGATACAACAAACACATTAATCACAACACTCTGTTCACATCACCTTCTTCTTTCCATTTCTTGAATATAACTGCATACTTTCAATTCATTTGCACTTTGTGCTTACTCTTCTCTTTCCCCAGATTTCCAAATTGCACCTCCCTTTGCTTGTGTCAGTTCTCTGGCCAAATGTCATCTCTTCATATGTGCCTTCACTGATTATCTTATTAAAAACATAGATAAAGAAACCATCTATATATATACATATATATACCTACTTGCTTAATTTTATTTTATAGTAGTATCTGAAATGTAATATATTTTCATATCATATTTTCTCCCCATAAAATATAAGCTCCATGAGGTCAGAAAATGTCTACTTGATTCTCCCTAGCATCTAAAGAGTGTCTGACAGTTTTTGATAAATAAATTGGTCTATTGGCGTTCTGCCTTATATAGCTGCAAGAATGCAAATAATTTCCAAGTTCTCTCTGTTTTGTCTCTTGTTTTGTCATTTTCTTTTTAAAAGATTTGGTTAATCTCTATAGTTTCTGATGCATAACTAATTGGCCTTTCTAAAACTTCCTTCTGGATAAATTCGCTACCACTTTCTTCAAAGTAATATTTTCCAGTGATTAATCTAAATGTTGCTCTGGCCATACAAGCAATTTATTCCAGTCTGTGAATATGCCTCCTCAATTTTAATACATATATGTTTTTCTACATCTCATAATTCATTTATACATGCATTCATCAACTGTGAGTGGCATGCATACCATGTGACAAGTTTTGTCCAAACATAGTTGTTATTGGAATTTTTTATGCTACTTTGCTGGGCTATGAATAATGACACAGTCCATGGTCATACCATCTTCTAAAGAAAAGCTCTTCTTTATAGCCTTCTTGGTTGTGCTGTGCATAACTGGAGAAGGCAGTTTTCATCTACCTACAGTGTGGTTTTACACTGTACATAGTACTGATGAGCCTGTTTTGGTTTCTCCAGTCTTATTGCTATTTTTCTCCTCTGCAATCCATGGTTCTTAGTCTAGACCTCACTATAATATGTGAAGGGCACATTTAATAGGGGCACCTGGGCTGCTCTGTTGGTTAAGCATCTGACATTGGTTTAGGTCATGATCTCACGGTTTGTGAGTTCAAGCCCCACATTAGTCTCTTTGCTGACAGCTGAGGGCCTGAAGCCTGCTTCAGATTCTGTGTGTGTGTCTGTCTCTCTGCCCCTTTCCTGATCATGTACTGTCTCTCTCTCTCACAAATAAATAAAAATTATTTTTAAAAATTTACCCCTACAATATAGAGCTGTGTATCTATTTTCACCAATATGATATGAATATTATACGGGTATAAATTTGATCTTTCATATCTGATTCCCATTCTAGCAAAGTGCAGAGGAGGTAGAATAAAAACACTGGTGAGATAAGTAAATGGTGAATACGATCAAATTATCATTGAGAAGAAAACCCATTCATTATGAATTTATTTGAAGAAATGAATACTATTCCTAGAAATGGAACATAAGTCTGTTATGTCCGTGGTTGGATTGAATGAAAGTATAAGTAAAAAGAAAAGTTAATGTTTACACTTGAAGCATCTTAACAGTTTAAATCAAATGTCATTCTACATCTCCTGACCTTAGAAAGTTATGAATCACATATGCATCATGGCAAAGGTTTCTGCTCATCTTCTCTTTTTTAGGGATCCTCCCGGGACATAGTTTATTTCTCAGCAGTCTTGCATGTATGTGTGTAGTCTTGAGACTAGTTCTAACTATTGTCAGTGAAAGTAATATGTGTGGCTTTCAGGCCAGCACATTTTAAGAAAGAGGAGCACCACATTTTCTCTTTCTTCTTTTGTAGTGTGGGTCCTCAGGAGACAGACATGTTTGCATACAGGTGGTTTATTTGGGAGAAACTCAGAAGCAATACTTGTAGAGAAGTGAAGGAAGCAGGATTGAGGAGAGAGAAAAGGTGAACATTTCTCTCAGCAACAGAAGTATGCATCTCCAATAGAGGCGTCAACCACTCCCACAGTGAGTTCCAAGGCTGGAATAGTCTTCCAGGGACAGCAACACTTGAGGCAATGGGTGTATCTTTGTCACTCCGTATTGACCAGTCTTTGGTTAGAGACAGCCTCTGAGGAGAATCTTGAGAAATAGTTTCTTCAACCAAGGACAACTGAAGAGGCACTCGGCTTTGAGCCCTCCACAGCCAACACTCCTGTCCATTGAAGAAATGAATACTCTCGTCTGAGGAAAGCAGCACACCACAACATTCACCCTACTTCTTCCAACAAGATACAGAAGGCACTGGGGCTCAAGTGAATGGTGGGGTCATGACACAGAAGGAGCCTGAGAGCCTAAAGTACTTTGTGAAGGGACCCTACTCAGGAACACGCACTCAGGAGCAGAAAATAAATTCTAACGTGTTTTAGCTACTGAAAGTCGAGTCAAATTGTCGATCTGATCTATATGTTACAGATAAATTCTGTCAATTTACTTCAGAGTAATCTCTCTCCAATATGGTCCTCCCCCTGCTGCAGGTCTTTTAAGTTAAAGGAATGAAAACTACATAGAGCAATTATACAGATGGCATAGTGTTTACCAGTGTTGCTGGGAAACCCCTGTGAGAGGCTATATTTCAGGAACATAATATCTGAAGTCACTGCTTGAAAATTATTCACCCCTGAGGGATCTTCAACTACACAGCCTTCTCTGCCACACTGTTTTCATGTGAGGTGTTAAAATCGAGTGACTGCACCTATGTATTCATTATTCGTGTAGTATCCACTTGCAGAAATTAATGTTAATTACTGTACACAACTTCTGAAGTTTGAAAGGTATAATTTAGTCTAAAATTGCTCTAAGCTTCAAAGGGAGACAATATAGAAAAGCATGTACATATATACATATATTCACATACATACATATATGTATATCTCAAGAGTGTATGTATGTGTGTATATTTATATGTGTGTATATATATGTATGTATGTATATCTATATATATAATCCTATATACCTGGATTCTTATTTTTTAATTGGAGCTTTAGAAAAATCTATGACAAAAGGAATGATACACATTCCCTACACAATTACAATTAAAGTATCTGAAATAAATAATCTTGCTTGCGTTGCCAGATATAATTCTGAATATGAAATATTTCTTCATTCCAGGCCAAGTTAATCAAATGATTCAGAGCTGAGTCTTTATCCAGTATATTGAAGTGTTGGAGGGAAGTGTTAATATTTATGCCAACACAGATTTTTTTTTCCTACATAAATTATATGGTTTGAGAGCTAAAATGTGTCAATACACTAGGAAATTTGGAGAAATTGGAGATTTAACATAATCTTACAAACCTAATTGAACACCAGTTGTAATATAGTTGTAAGAAAGTAAATACTAGTTAGCATTGAAGTTAAACATCTGACTTGAAGTAAAAGTGATTTGGGACTGGAATCCTTAATCTTACTAGCTGTGTGTGACCGTGGATTAGTCACTGAGCCCTAATTTTCTTATTAATAAGGTGTTGTAAATTTGTCTATTTCTTATGGGACTTGTGAAGATTAAGCAATATGTGTGCAATGCTTTTACCCAGTGGATCATAGATAGCAAGCATACAAAATATAATTGGCATTTTTACTTTTATTATACAAAGCTTCATTTGAGAGAGCTATTCAAAAAATAGCACGTGTTTCTTTGACTTTACTGGTTTCCATGGTTTCCATGGTTTCCTTGGAGTATACGACACATTATCAAACTTAAAACATCTAAATGGTTTAATCATCTGGTGCCAAGGAATAAACAATTGTTGACAGTGTGAAAGATTAGAAGTGATGAGAAATTGTTGCCTCATTTGCATAATCCAAAGATCATATTTAATTTGAAATACATCTTAGTAATATTGTAAGGGCCAAATGATTAAAGGTATCTAATGTTCATGAAAGGACTAAAAGCTCAATTTCCTAAGACAAATATCCTGAGACCCAGATATAAATATAAAAATAGTTGTACATAATTAAGGTAGAATAGAAAGATTACTTAGTCATTCATTCTGAAACAAATCATTTACTATTTGGTTGGAAGAATTATTTACCACGTGGGTGAAAAAAAATTTTTAATTTTCACTTTACCTCTTAAATAATTGAAATTCCTGTGTTTCCTTGAATGCTAAGAGTTCCTTTTGAGTCTTGTCCTTCAAGAAATATTTCTCCCAGTTGGAATATTCCTCTAGACACCAAGCTTAGTTAATTCCTATACATCTTTCAGGTTTTAGCTTGTTTGTGACTTCAGTGAAAACAAATTCTCTAACCCCTCTTGAAAAGCCTAATCCATTTCTTATATGCTAGCACAGAGCTTGAGTCTCTCCTTTGCTGCATGTGCTAGTTTGTATTTTCCAGATACTTTACTGATTATGTGATTACTGTTTCTCCTTACAAGAGCATAAATTCACAAGGGATGACAGCACCCCTGTTTTACAGATGATAGTTTTCTTGGCCCCTAGCACTGTGCCTGGTATTTATTTGATTAAGTATTTATTTAAGTAAGTATTTATGTGACAGTAGATAAATGAATAAAAGCTTCTAGATTAAACAGAATTCACCAAGATAATCATGGGGAAAAATATATCCAAGGTATTTGTTCTTGAAATCAAAGTCTTTTGTACTTATAAAAACAAAGTAAGAATCTGTTACAGAAAAACTCAGTTGATTGTTCAAACACTAAATAATAGAATTTTTATAGTAAAAGAGGCATAAAAAATCTTAATCGAAACCAAAACCTGGGGAAATACTTACAACATGCATTACAAGGGTTAGTATAATAACTAAGTGATATTTGGGGCTGGATATTTCTCTTGCTATACATTGTCGACATTGCCTGACAGCATCATAGGCCCCCAGCCAATAAATATAACAATGCCCTTGCCCTGCTCCCTCCCAGTTATGGCAAACAAAAATATCTCCAGACAACGCCAGATCACTCCCAGTTGTGAATGACGGATCCTAAATTGCGGGCAAACCCAGTAAATCTGGTCAAAGTTATATTTGAGAGGAAAGGAGACAAGTTGCTTATAAATATCTTATGTGTAATTTGCAGTCCTACAAATTGAAAATATTAGCATTGAAGCATTTTTACTGACCTTCCAATGTTTATGAACTCTTCATTTATAATTCATATGTACATCAACGTGTTCCTTCCACTTAAAAAGGCCTTCAATACATGGAACAGTGCATTTTGGTCCTATCACTCAGTTTTTCTTCAATTAAAAAAGATGTCTGAAATCTGTTAGTCTCCCAGAGTCGATATATCCCTAAAACAGACATATTTTATTTTCCTTTCTTTTTTCAAAATAAAGTGCCAATAAAATTAGAAGTTTAATTACACAGCACTCTGATGTCTGTGCAACTTACTATTTTGTTTGCTTGCATCTTGTTTAATTCAGTTTTACTGCAACAAACTGCAACCTGTACTTCAGCAAGAAATGAGTTCCAGTTTCTCAGAGGCACTCCCTCCCCGCCCCCCCCCTCCCCCCCGCCTTATTGTAAACCTGTCACATTCATTTTTACACCAAATGCTTACTTAGGATAGTGGATTTTGCTTCCTACGTTTTGGACTAAGCTGATAAGAAATGAATATATTTTTTGCCTGCTAGCTTGCTTTCAAAGAAGATTAAGAACACAGAATACATGTTTAATGTATTTTAGCTGAACTCAGGGATGCAGTCAACTCGATATATCTCTGATATATCCTGTGTCTAAAGATCGCCTCGCTCCATAACAAGTATTGATTCAGTCAGAGCAAGACCTCCCTCTGACCAGTTGTGAAACACTGGAGAATGGAAAGAGAACCCTTGATATGAGGAAAGAATTGCAGAACATTATTACTGGAAGAGAATATGAATGATTTTACAGAATTCCATTTCACTTTTCCAATTTTAATGTGAGGCTCAGAGGAACTAAATGGCATATGAAATGATCCGTGGAGCTAATTAAGTATAAAGTTGGAATTTGAACCCAAATCACAGGTTCTGACCCAAAAGAGAAGTTGGAGTAAAATTTATTGTTGTAGAGTTTTCATTTCAGTTCCTAGATGGTTAGGCAAATACTTGGAAATAAATTCTCAGATCCATTTGAACATCCTTAAGGGAACAAGCTTTTTAGTAGCTACAGACATGATTTAGTAAAATCAGTCATACCACAAATCTACTCGTGTCTGACACAATGACAGGCCTAATAAATCAATCATAAGAAATATATGTGCTTGTGTGTGTGTCTATAATTACATATAATACACATGAACATACAAGCATATATATTATGCTTTATATCTATATGTATTTCTGTATATATTCTGTTATATGACAAAATATTGATTCCATCATGCATGAACTCCAGATAGCAGAATTAGCTGGGAGGAAAACATGCAAATGCATCCTATAATTAATAAAGAAAAGGCAAAACCACAATCTGAAAGATAAAGAAGATATGAATAATGCAAATAAATTTTTCAAATACTTTTTTCAATTATTATATTCTGTTTTAGTTATAAAATAAATGATAAGATAGTATATCATGCAATTCATAATTTAATAAATAAGAAAGCAAATGATGTAGAAAGTTGAATATTGGATATCTTTTTGCCTCCTTCAAGTGACATCATGTATAGCAACACCCGGCTTTTATAATCACCTTTGTTTACACAATTTTCCACAGAACAGCAGACTTAGTATGCGCATTTAAACATTTGATCACCTATTATGACGTCATGGGCTGGTTGGCAAGTCTGTTTAATAAAATCCAATTGGATAGTCACTAAAATCCAGGAAGCATTACAAGCCATATACCCTCCCTCTCCTCTAGACTTCATGTTCACCTCTAAACCTTCTTTAATACTCCACATTTCTGCTGAACAGCCATCATCACAATTTAACTCTATTCATTTTGTCATTATTTTTTTTAAAAAAAAGATTTTATTTTCAAGTAATCTCTATATCCAACATGGGGCTCGAACTCACAACCCTGAGATCAAGTTGCATGCTCTACTGACAGAGCCAGCCAGGCACACCTATTCTGTAATTTTTATTTGTATCTTGTTTCTTTGTTATTATGTGAGTTCTGTAGGTACCAGGATCAGGTCTGCATTACGCCTGCAGTACCTGAATGTACCAGACTTATAAGAATGCAGAATAAATGAGTGAATTATCTGATCCATTTATAAGTGAAAATAAAATAAGCCTAGAAAATATACTTGAAAGAATGGTGAAGTTATCAGTCCGTTTATTTTCATTGGCAATGATCTAAAATAAAATGTTAGGAAGCATTGGCAGACAAGTATAGATGAAAAGTATCGTTACATATATGTATCCTACAAAATAATTAGACTGTTTTTCCACAAGAGCAGTCACCAGTAGATTTACTTAAGAGTTTTGTTTTGGATTTTAGTTTTGGTTTTGCAGTTGCAGAGATTTTTACAGAGCAGAGGTGTCTAATGCTGACATAATTTCTTATTTTTTCATTGAAACCTTGAGACGATCCCTTGATGATTCCTACCCTGAAAAATGTTGCATCCCGGGACTCCTCAGACTCTATTGTTCTGCTCTTTACACTAATTATTTTTCATGTCTTGTCTCCAGTTATTCTTTTGTGTAGATATAATTGCCTCCCCAAGTCCAAATATATATCAGCAACAATTCTAATGGTATACTTCCCTAAACGGTTGTACATTCATACCTCTGTGCATAATTGATTCTTCTAAGAGATTACATGTTTCTTCCCCTCATAGTGCTTATTACACTATGAATAATTATTACAAATATCAATGAATCACAGCAATCAATAGGGTATAAGACAAAAAAGTTAAAGTTGACTCTGATATAAAACCATCAATAGAAAACATGTATTCTTCACATTGTCACTAAAATCCTTTCTCCATAACACTGAAGATTTAAAAAAAAACACCTTTAAACTAATTAAATTTTTATATACATTGCAAGTTTACATAATTTCATTTGGGCAAATTAGTCATATGGAATAAAAGAAAAAATACAGAGGAAAACATACATTTAAACTCCTTTGTGCTTCCATTTCTTCATTAATACATGAGAAGATTAAATTATCCTATTATATGATGATTTCTTCAGTGTAATACTGTGATTATCTGCATCTAAAAGTGTTCTCTTTTTCCACTAAAACTCTATGGCTCTTGCTGTCCAAGTTTTATTCTAATGAACTCAGTATAGTCTGGATATTTTATCTCATGTTACGGTGACAAGAAATTTTAAAACTTTGAGAAACTTTGTATGTGATCAGTTCCCTCTTAGCTTTTTAGTTGCTTATAACCTTGTCCCTTTGCTATAAGAAAATTGGATTTCCATTGAATTTGGAATAAAACTTTAAATCCTCATCTTCACCTATGTCACTAATTTGTTGGCTAATTTCCAAAGCCCATTCCTCACCGTTTTCTATTCCGCTCAGTGCCCTTCATTTGCAATGGCTTCCTTTCTACTCTTCTGTACCAAGCCCTTTTCTACTTTTAATGTGCACTTGCTCCTTTATCTCATTATCATCCTTCAGGTCTTAATGTAAATGTCACCTACTCAGGGAGCATTTCCTATATCAACAGAAAATAATTAGTGAGAAGATGAGAAGTTTATTTTGGTTTGTGAACTACAAATTTCATGATTACTCCTTGCATGACTTTGTTTCTTGAACTGAATGTCAATGACTTTGATGGTTTTTGTCCAAGTTATTCTCAACAATTTTGGATAACAATTATAAAGTATGAGGGAATTTGATATGGTACCAAAAACTGATCTAATTGAGACCTTGCGTCTGCTCGAATGGAAGTTGCAACTTCTGTAAATTATTATTACATAGATGCATCTTGCTATTAAATAATACAGATACAATTGTTCTTTTTTATTTTTTTAATGTTTTATTTATTTCTGAGAGAGAGAGGGAGAGAGAGAGAAAAAGAGAGAGAGAAAATGAGCATGAGCAGGGGAAGGTCAGAGAGAGAGGGAGATACAGAATCTGAAACAGGCTCCAGGCTCTGAGCTGGCAGTCAGCCCAGAGCCCAATGCAGGGCTCAAACCCACGAACCGTGAAATCATGTTATGAGCCGAAGTCAGACGCTTAACTGACTGAGCCACCCAGGCGCCCCCAGATATAATTGTTCTTTAACTAAACATTATCATAGCTAACTACTAAACATTACTTTTGAGATAAATGCCATGTGAATTTCTTCAAAAATACTATTTTCTTTGTTGATAACAGAAATTATAAGCTCTGTAAATATTTATTGTGTAAACTGAAACCTTCCTATATGTACAAATGACTTTTATGGTGTCCGTTTTTGATTTACCATTCAAATAACACACTTATGTTTGCTTAATACGTATTAATTTTTAAAATCAGACCCAAAATATTATTAGACATCAAAAGGTAAAATATTGGAAATAAATATTATCTACATTAAAAAGAATAATTATAGTTCTATATGTATAAGTTTTAGTTAGTGTACTAGGTAAACATTCTTGATAATTGAATTATTAACTTACATCTATTGCTTTAAAATAATTTAAAATTGATAGTAATAATAGTATTAATATTAGTTTATAAGCTGCTAAATATATCAGTAGATGCATGTTGATGTGACTTGAAAATTATTATAATAATCTGCATAATAAAATCAAAATGTTATTCTGTTTTCAGTATTAATTTGTTTTAACAAAATCTCAAGAAGTTTTTATGTTTAAAGTGAAGGGATAGACCTTAGGACTCTGATGCACACTAGCTATTATTTTTGGTGGTTTTAAGTAAATTATCACAATATCATCACCCTGAAAACAACCTCGTGTGCATTATTGTTCACATTTCTAGTTCATGAGATTAAATAGATAATTAGGTGTAGAACCAGAAACTGAAATAAGAGCTCTTGATTGCAAGACGATTACTCATTTACTAGTGCAACATTAAATAGTTGACTCATTGAGAAATGACTCAACAAGTTAAATAATTATCATTGGTTAGACTCAAAAGACAGAGATTGTCTTTAATGTGGAGTGAATTCCTCAGGGAAGAGCAAGAGATGTAGGGTGTGAAACTGTAGCCATCTAGCCAAGGGTTTATGAGAATTAGCAATCCACAAACAAACTTGGCCAATGGTCAGACCTTTCTGGATCTCCAGTTGTTCTTCCATAGGTCTCCCACTGTCAACCACCATAATTCTACACAATAAAACTTGACTATTTCCCTACAAGTCCACAAGATTTTAAGGAATCATTCGCAATTAAATTATCAAAGGAAAAATTCATTTTTACCCAAAGTATACAATTTAAATGCACAAATTAGTAAACTTTAATTGAATATCACTAATTAGTTTAATATTTATGTTTTTATTTCTAAATCTGAACTTTACATTGTAACTCTTATATGACATTTACCTGGAAATAGATGGAAAACCAATTCTTCCAGTGACCAACTTGATATGTTGTTATTAAAATATCTATTTATTGTAACCTATTGGCATGATTATAAATTGTTGATATTTTTTCCAGGATTTATATTTTTTTCTTACCAGATTGACCTTTTCATCTGAAGCAGTAGGGGATAATGTCATAGCACGGGTATTCTCAAGCTCATACTCATTGACTTTGCAAAAGCAAAGAACCACTTTAGAATATGAACTATAAGGACTCCATAAATGCACTTGTTGCCCTAATCGTGATAAGCTTAACAAAGCCAATAAGTTCCTTTTTAATTATTTCTCATTTGAACTAAATGCTTTCTTCATCTTTTCTTTAATGTTGTATGAATAATCTTTTTAAATGGAAGAAAACTTTATATCTAATGAATTAAATCTATAATAATTATTTTTGCAGATAGTATACCCCTCTGTCATAGAAAATTGACCATAACATGTTTGGCTCAACAATTTCTTCACATTTTTAAATCAATTTACAATCACTGTGAGATGGTTTGCCAAGATAAATTTGCATTTTCTTAAAGCAAAAATACAATAACATAACCATACTGTTTTACAGACACAAACTGAGAATAATGTCAGGAGAGACTCCTAATAAGCTCATGCTTTTTGACGTATTTTATTTTGTCTTAAGTTCCTGTCATCAGAAGAGTGTGGCAATCAATACCAAAATACAGACTTAGTGGACAAGACCCACCAGGTGTAAGTATTTACAACTTCAAGTAATATCTCCCAAGAAAACACTGAACTGAAGCTGGGAAGAAAAAAATAAATGTTGATATGCTAAATTAAAGGGAAAGAATTATCATGCAGAAATAAACACAAAACACTCTTTCAGAAGAGTAATAAAATTGGTAAAATACAAAGTATAGATTTATTGGGGTATTCTACCAGTTGGTTTTATCTAAGTGCTTTACCCCAAGAGCTCTAGATTTACCCAAAGATTATTTTGAAACAGTTAGTCATGAGGTTAGTCCAACCTCCATTGTTCCCTGCATGCCCCCATTTATTTTACCAATTTGTTTACCCCATTTAAAACTGAAATTTGACTTTCAGTCCGCACTGATTTCACCTTCTGACCGATCAGATGGCATTCCTCTGCTTGACTGGTTTTTTTTTTTTTTTTTATAAGGAAGAGTAATTCTCACAATTATTTTCCTGATATTGTCCTCCATTTTGTGGTCATTTATACCATAACCTTGAAATAAATTTCATGTAAAATTCGTGAACCTTGCCACAATCACGCCACTCTTAGCCATGCTAGCAATTAAATTTGAGCTGTTGCACAAGTTTACATTTTACCTGTAAAGCAATAAATTTATAACACCTGCAAATATGAGTATTTCCCCAAAGTGTATAATATACATCATCAAAATTCAGCATCGGTTTTCCTTGCCTAGACTCAGAGATTAATTTCTCAAGAGTAAGTGAGGTGAGGTATTAGAGATATTTTTTAAAAACGATGAATGATATACTTCAGCAATCTTTTTTTCTAATTAAGGTACTACCCGAAGTAATCATTACAATAATACTAGCTAAAAATGACATCAAAAGTAAATGCCAATTGACCATATACCTTTCTCTTCTGTTTTAATTTTTTTCCACATTTTCTGATCATCTAAGAGTTATATTTCTACTGAGTCCAAGAAAGCATTTATTTTTACAACTAATAAAAATTCATTGACTGGTCTCATGTACATCTTTGGTGTTACGTGATCCCATCACTGATTACATCTCTGTTCTAGACTTCTTCCTAAAACCTTCATCCTTTGCTTTTTTTACTCTTTGAAAGCAATAATTCTGTAATAACCTTATTTCTCTCCTTAAGCATTTTCCCCTGAATCCTTAAAAAAAATATTTTGCAATCAAAACAGATAATACTCTGGTTGAAGAACTATAAATAAGATCAAAACAAATTAACAATTAGATAATTGTTTGAGCCCTAATGAGTACTTCCTCTTAAGAAAGGAAACATGAAGTCAAAAATATGAGATTAACCTTTATATAAAGAATGGTATTCAAAATGCTATTAAGTCATTAACTTTGGTAAATAGGCATTTAACCTTTGTCAAAATGCAACAGTGTTTAACCTTTGTGTTTAAAATAGTGCCTCTATTAGGTATGCTTCAATTGCTGCAGATCAAATAGAAAACAAACTGCCTCTTGACCTCAAATCTAAACTAATCCTGGTGCAACCTTTGTAGGAAGTTAAACCAAAGTTTGTTGAACTTTATTTTAAAACAACAGTATTTTTTTTTTTTTTTTAAATTTTGAAGACCTTTACACAAATCCCGCTGCCTGCTGGGTGGGGACGATCCTAAAATGCTGCAATAAAAAGCTGTTGTTGTCTTAGCAGTTTTTTTTTTCCTTTTCCTTTTTCTTTCTTTCTTTTTTTTTTTTTTCTTTTTGAGTGTGGAAGCAAGGATATTCTCTTGAGAAAGTATGTTTTAACAGTATTTCCAGCCAAATTTCACAAACTCAAGAGAGTCAGAGTAACATTTATACTTTGGTTATGAAAAAGCACAATTCTAATACCTTGCCATTTACTCATTGTTGATTTACAGTCATGGTGGAGAAA
Organism: Hyaena hyaena; assembly: GCF_003009895.1. Classification (NCBI taxonomy): domain Eukaryota; kingdom Metazoa; phylum Chordata; class Mammalia; order Carnivora; family Hyaenidae; genus Hyaena; species Hyaena hyaena. The sequence continues at coordinate 625,738 of NW_024081394.1, forward strand.
GGATATAATGGGATTTATCTATTATGGGCATACCAATTGTGTAGAAAACATAATTTCAAATCAGAAAGAGCTTTTTTCATCCCAACATTTGCATCAGTCACTCTTAGGGATCCACTGATACATTTCAAGTAATTTTCCTCTTTAATTACAGCACATGGCTCTTTTTCTGTGTGTTCTACAACAGATGTGATATTTGCAAGCATCTCAAGGGAAGGTATGTGTTTCCAAAAGATGCTTACCTGCACAATCAAAAGGTTTTCAGGAGCCTCAAAAATCTAAACTAAAAGGCACAACTTTTCTATAAATGGGCACAAGTGAAAAGTGAGTCAAGTGGTTCTGCTGTCCTTACCTGCCTCCTTTTGTTTGGTGAGCAGATCTTCAAAACAGACATTGGAAGCTAGAGATAAAGAGGCTTTCTGACGAAAAATTATAAGAAACAAATTATAGGAGAATACGCTGACACTTTAAAGGAAAATGTGTCTCCCTTTACGGATTTGTCTCTATAATGTAACCTTTGACATTCCACCGAGAACCATTATTTTACTTACACTTACATATTCTATAAAATGTAAATGTGAAAGGTTCCCAACCCCTCAGTTTCCAGGGAGAGAAAGCAACCAAAAGCATTTATTTGGGGTCTTTGGGATTGCAATCTGGGGGACATTGAGTGGACTGAAATTGAAAGTGTGCTGTGAATTGCAAGCAAAGAGTAGAGGTTTTCAGAGACCCAAACCATTAGGCTAAATATCTTGTTTTAAAGGAATTAAGATTGGTGGTGACAAGTTCAACTAAGTAGCTAATACATAATTGGCTATTTAGCTAACTGATGTTACACTGTTTCTAGTTCAGTTCTAGTTTAGGAGATGCCGCTGACCAGTTGCAACTGTCAAAAGTCCAAAGTCTATGGTGTTCCAAAACTTGCACCAGAGATTCGCATAAGTCTTGCTTCCTCCAATTCTCCACGTCTTATTTTGAGTGACTCTTATAGCAATGCTTTATTTCACTTTGGAATCTTCCTTTACCAAAGAGAAGTCATAGGGTAGTGCCATGAACCATGCCCCGAGCATGGGGCAAGGGAGATAGTGGCAGGGACAGAGAGAGAGTGAGAGGGAACCCCAAGTAGGCTCCAGACTGTCAACACACAGCAGGATGTGGGGCTTTAATTCATGGACCATGAGATCATGAAGTGAGCCGAAACCAAGAGTTGGATGCTTAACCGACTGAGCCACCCAGAAGCCCCTCTCATAGGTCTTAACTGTCTGCACCTTCTCTATGTTATCTACTTAAACACTATAAACTCCAAACAGATTGGTTTTAAGGTCTGCTTTGCTCAGGCCTGTGTCCCCTATTCTAAAGCAGTGTCTGGAAGTGCGAAGTGGCTTAGTAAAAGTTTACTGACAAATAAACAAATTTACCAATTAATGAATTCCTGACTCATAATGTTAACTTTTGGAAGTACATTTGCATTATAAGAGGCCATGGAACCTCCAAAACTAAAGACAGAATGCATTTGTTAAAGTTTGAAGAATCAACCAATGTGTTTCAAGATATATTTAGTGTCAAGAAGAGATTCAGGCAGAAAAATATGCAAGTAAGGGCATTTCAAATGCTTGGATTTACAGTAACAGAGTGGCTTACTGGGTCTTGGAGTAAAATTTACTTTACAAGACTCATTTCCTAAGTGGTTGGTATAGGGAAAGGAAAGGTTTTCCTCCACCCTCTTGGGTCCCTGGCTGGATCTGTGACCTGCGGGAGAGTCTGCACTGTGTGAATGAGGTGTGGGTTCTTGGATTCCCCCCGAGAAGATTTATGTGGGGATACACGCTGGAATCGAGACAGCCAGAAGGAAAGTTGCAAGCACAGAGGAGTTTATGAAACCAAAATTACACCCTCAAGATAGGCGAGTGGGTAGTTTCTGAGAGATAGATTGGGCACCTAGGTTGCTGTGGGATTGGATATTTCGGGGTCCCTCCGGGCTGGGAGGAGCTTTGATGTTCAGTGGAGTGGTATCTAATGGAGGCCGCTTCCAATCAATCATTTGGGCGACTCCTCCCACAAATAGAAACCTATAGTTTCTAACAGAACCGTCATGCAGCCTTTCGCCACCAGGTGGGGCTCCTCCTGCAAAGCAAATGCATTATAATAAGTTTAGACCCTGGGGCAGCTGTGCAAGAGGAGAGCGCATGCTCTGTACCTGTGGCTCTAGCTCTGTCCACCCCAAGGTCTTAGAAGCCACAAGGTCCTGAAGTTGAGCTCCCAGGCTTTTAATATGTAACCTTTTTTTATCATATCCTTGCCCCTGCTCAGTCTCTATCATTCTTCAAGGACTTGGGACCCCACCTTCATCGTTCATTCCACTACTCCTGTGTCGCTTACATGAGCAGGTCTAAAAATTAAACTGACACAGGCAGGTAAACAGAAGGAAAGCAAACATATGTACTTACAATAGTTGTATGTGACACAGGAGGCTTCTTAAGGGAATGAAGTCCCGAAGAAACAGTTAAACCTGAGTATTTTTATGCTAGGTTTGATAAAGAATGGCAAGTCATGGAGAAATATGAGAGATCAAAGAGTATGAGTAAGTACAGTAAACTGGAGGAAACTCAGCAAGGCTTGTTCATTCAGAATCTTGGCACCCTTTGTCTTTGGGATGCTCTTTTCTTCTGGATATAGAAGGATACCTCCAACAAGATCTCTTTCAGTGAGGAAAGTTGTGGGAAAGGTCAGTGAGCTTTCTGTGTTTGCCATTTTCTCAAACACCTTCAGCTTAAAAGATTCAACATACAAAGTGGCCACGTTTGGAGATACTGTGTCTGGAAGCCCATCACTGCCAAATAGTTGTTTATGAAAGAAAAAATACCCTTTTTTTTTTTTTTTTGCACACTTACTATGAGTATCATCTAGAGTTTGTTTTCCCAAAGACAATTATTTTTTACAGGTTTCTTTGGAAACCTGCTTGAAGAGTGCATATTTTTCTAAATTTCTAGTATCTGGGATGGACTCTGTCTCAGCTCAGGCCACCACAACAAAATACCAAAGATAGGGTGGCTTAAATAAGAGATGTTTATTTTCTCAAAGTTCTAGAGGCTAGAAGTTCAAAATCAGGTTCCCAGCATGGTTGGGTCCTGGTGAGACCATTCCTCCAGACATTTTCTAGCTGAGTCCTCACATTGCAGAGAGGATTCTAATGTCTCTTCCTCTTAGAAGGGCACTAAACCCATCTTGAAGGCTCTGTCCTCATGACCTCATCAAAACCCAGTTATGTCCTGGGGCACCAGGGTGGCTCAGTCGGTTAAGCGTCTGCCTTTAACTCAGGTCATTATCTCATGGTCTGTGGGCTCCAGCCCCACATCAGGTTCTGTGCTGACAGCTCAGAGCTTGAAGCCTGTTTTTCAGATCCTGTGTCTCCCTCTCTCTCTGCTCCTCCCTCACTCATGCTCTGTGTCTCAAAAATAAATAAAACAAACAAAAAATTTTAAACCCAGTTATATTATAAATACTAAATCTCAAATACCATTATACTGGGAGTTAGTTCTTCAACATAGGAAGTCTGAAGGGACACAGTTTAGTCTATAGCAGCTCCCAAATGCAAGATGTTAAACGGACCCACTTTGTACCAGGGCAAAAACAAAAATCTCATGTAAGTCCCATCTATAGATTTTTGCACAAAATGTACAGATGTCAACAGAAAAAGTTATATATATATATATACATATATATATATATGTATATGTGTATATATATATATATAGCCCTCTTTACTCATACCAAAGTTTTACCTTTTTGCAAGAATATCACAATCCATATTCAAACTCTGTTTAAAAATATTACTTATTTCTTGTGAAGTTGCAAGACAAAGTCAGAGAAATTAGGTAAATGCGGTGTACCCAGCAGCTCTGTCAACACAGAGCCAATCCATGAGATCTAAGATGGAAGCCATGGGCATCCTAGCCTCTGATAAATCTCCTTTGGAGAGTTTTTGCAATTATTAATCATTTATGGTCCAAGGATTGTATTTTTCCTTAAATATGGTAATTATAGTATATATATTTATTGAGTTTACAGTACTAACATATTCTGTTCATTTAGATCCTTTACAAAAATGATCTCATCATATTTCCTTAAAGTTCTACAAAGTAAACATGACCCTCATTTTTCAAATCAGGAAATTGACATTTAGAGAAATTTCCCCAATTGGTGAAACTAGTCTGATTTCCACCCAAGTCATTGTCATCCACACTGCTTCTCCTATAACTGGGGAATTTATAACTTTGTGGAGGGTGGGGGGAAAACACAATTGAAATTTTGAGCTAAAAAATTGCTTTTTAATCCTAATTCATGCAGTTAATATCTTTTAATACATTTTGAAAACCATAAATCTTGACATCACTTTTAAAAATGCTATTCAATAAGAATTAGAGCAAGTTAAATATGACTGAATTAGTAAAAGTTAAACGTATTTTTATTCACCTAGGATTTATTTGATGGCCTTAATGTTTCCCACTGCTTGACTAAATTGTAGGAAGGCTTCTTACTAACTCTAGACCCTGATTTCCCTTACCTTAACAACATTTACTTTAGGGAACTTGTCACTGTAAATTCTTTTTCTGATTCTTTGTAATACATGTAAATTTTTAAAAAGCTTCTTGCAACTTGTACAACCCAGAAATGTCTTTCTCAGGGGTCTGAGAGCCATCCCTTTAAAATATAACTATCAAGAAAAATAAGACCATTATTTCTCAATCTCTGTGGGAAGGTAGGAGCCTAACTTTGATGGGTTCCAATTAGCAAACAAACACAGATGGCCTTATGTCATATATATCTATATATGACAAGACAAAACAAAAGACACTTTCTGACTCAGCAATGACTCAATATGCTTCAAGCATCACACAGATCAACATCCCTTCTAATGTTCCAGTACTTTCCCACTCACTTACTCTAGCAATGAACAAACTTCCCACTCTTTGTTTCAGCCAACTTCAGTTCAGACTGAATTCTGGTGTCCCCCTTCTATTGCAATAGCCTTGAATAAAGTCTTTTTGTCTATTTAACTTTGTCTGGTATAATATTTGTTTTGAAAGATTTTATGTGTGTGTGTGTGTGTGTGTGTCTGTGTGTGTGTCTGTGTGTGTGTGTGTATTAAGGGATATAATATTCACCAAGATAAGTGATTTCAAATTTGGGATTGATTGACAATGAATTAGGTGAAGTGTCTCAACTACCTTAAATGAGCTTCATTGGTTTTAATTAAAACACACACACACACACACACACAAACAAAAAGAAAACAATTCTTCAGAATGGAATGTGTACACATTTCCCAATAGTCGAAGACTTTTGGTCTACTCTTTCCCTAAGAACTGCCCCTCACCTAGAGATAAGGCCCCTCCAAACATGTTTGTAAATGACTTCACCGAATAAGAATCATGGTTGCTTGAACTTGAGAACACTTACTCTGAGATAGACCAAACAGATTCTTTCTTTCAAAGAATTTAAAAATCTTAGTAGAGGGGCATCCGACTGCCATCTGGCTCTTGATTTTAGCTCAGATCATGATCTCACAGTCTGTGAGCTCAATGTAGAGCTTGAGGTAGAGCCCTGCATCTAGCTCCACGCTGAGGGGGGAGCCAGCTTGGGATTCTCCTCTCTCCCTCTCTCTTCCACCTGTGTGTTCTCTCTCTCAAAATAAATAAATAAACTTGTAAAGATCAGAGTATAATCTTAATCTCAACTAAAACTATACTTTTATAATTTATTCAACAAAGTTTGTGAGCTATCACTAAATGCAGCATACCATGGACCAAATAGGACAAAAAGTTGGAATGAGCTGTGGGGAGCTGGCACAAAAAAATTTGCTGCAGAGAACTCCTCACTGATGGCTTCAGTCAGGAGGCATATATTTTTAAGAAACCTACTAATATCCCCTCCACCTAGAGGCGAGAGTTAGAGGGCAAACCATGCTTTGGAAAGGGCTAATTTCACCACAATTGACTCAATCATGCTGTCCAGATTGGATGTGAAACACCTTGGTCAGTTATTATATTTCCTTTATCCTCACGCCATTACCCTGCCTCAGTTTAGGACTAACAAGCAAAGTCTTTTACGGAAGACAAACTTCACCTCTGTAATCAGAAGTCACGTGACAATTCAGGGAGACCTATGTGCTGAGCAACCAAAGAAAAATGTCCTTCGGTTATAGGGACTCAGGTGACCAATCTTCTCCATGAATGACTTGGGAAAACTTAAAGCAGGAACATAAACAGAAACCTTAGGCTAAGATCATTATGATAACACTAGACTCTAGGAAAATGGTTTCTACGATATCACAGAGAAAATGTACTGAAGCAAAATTTCCCCACTGTTGACTAGTGGACCAAATCCCCAGCTCCTTTCTCCCGGCTCCTCAGGGAGAAAACCACTGACTCCCCAAAATAAAGCATATACACCTAGTCTTCCCACCTAGATGCCAAGGAGAAGATTAAAATTGTACTCAGGTAAGGAGAGAAGAGATGGCTTTTGAGGCAAGAGTAGCCCAGGCGAAATTAATCTCATCCAAAGATGAGCTGGTAACAAAGCAAAACAAAAGAGCAAAGAAGAATGGAATATTTACTACCTCCCCCCCCCCATACAGGTAAATGAGAGAGAGACAGAGACAGAGACACAGAGAGTGAATAATGCAAGTCTAAAATGTGAACAAAAGTACATGGAGAGAAACATAATGAAATTAAAAAGAAAGCTACAACTATATTTTCCACAGAAATACAGGCTTCCATTTTATGGATTTGCCATGATTTACTTACTCATTCTCCTATATACTGTGCCAATCACATTATGTTTTTGTTTGTTTATTCTATTATAAACATTGCTATGTTGAATTTATTTATGCATATACTTTCACACTTTCCTGGTTATTTTCTTTGGATATAGTTCTAAAAGATAAATGAGAAGATATAAGATTTGAATATTTTGAGTTACTGAATATACAGCAAATTGCCTTTCAGAAATTATTCTCCTGTGGTAGTATAGCAAAGTAGCTCTTTCAATGAACTGTTCCAGAATTGGCTGTTTAAAAAATTATCCAATATTTATTACGAACCAAGTTAATTTGAGACACCATGCTAGGTTCTCGGTTTGAATGCAGAAATGATAATGAAAAAGATAGAATTAGTGTGCCCTAGACCATATGGAGCCATGAGTAAACATGAGATTTATAGGATAGAGATAAAGTATTAAAATAAAATGAGTAATGTTGTTTAGAATAAAGATTAAAAAAGAAAATGTCTTTCTATAAGTCTTTGCAAAGCAATTCCCAAAAAATGGTGTACACATTCCTTTCTGTGTGGAGTAATGACCAATGAACTTCCATGCTGGTTCCCTTTAGGAGACAATGTCGTTCTCACAGGGAAATTGACCCAAAGCAACCCAATCCAGGTGAGCTAACAAGGAATCTCAGTGGCAATTGCCTGAACAGGAAGAAAGTCTATCATTAATTCAATAGGCAAGGATTTTCCTATGAAGGGCTGTGAAGGTCAAAGGCATCATCCAAGAGTTTTTCTTCTCCTGTCAAAAAAGAGCCATTTTATACACAATATTTGTAATTAATAAATTCAATCATCTTTTTTAACTATGATAAACTGGCAATAATTTATTAAGTTATAAATGAATTTAGGATATTTAAAAATGAAAAAAGTATTTTAAAAACTATAAAAGTGAACACAATTACCTGGTATGCTCATACCAGAACAGGTTCTTCCAGTATATCTGGACATAGGTTCTTATTTCTTGTGCATTTACTAAATTTATGCATCTCGGCCTTAAAGATGGGTAAAATCAGGCCTAAAATTAATGAGAAACATTGGAAGATTTTTTTTAGCTTTTAAAAATATTTTTATTTTATTTCTGAGAGAGAGACAGCACAAGCAGGGGAGGATCAGAGAGAGAGGAAGACACAGAATCTGAAGCAGGCTCCAGGCTCTGAGCTAGCTGTCAGCACAGAGCCCAATGCAGGGCTCAAACCCACGAACCGTGAGATCATGACCTGAGCCGAAGTCGGAAGCTTAACTGACTGAGCCACACAGGAGCCCCATATTGGAAGATTCTCTAGACTGGAATGTTTCCATCACCTCTTTTAGGAATCTAATAGGAATTAAAACTAAAAAAAGAAAAATTAATGAATATGCTGAAAATGGAAAAGGTGACAGATTTGGAAAGAAATTAGTATTATATATACAGAAAGTGGGTGATGACAGAAGGGAAAATTTAGTGTGTTAGTTGTGTTCTGGGTTGTGTGTGTGTGTGTGTGTGTGTGTGTGATTTTTGATGTCTTAATTGGGATATAATTAACTTACACATATTTAAAGTATGTAGTTTACTCTTTGGCATATATACCTGTGAAATCATTACCACAGTTAAGTAAATGAATGTATCTACCATCTGAAAAAGTCTTTTTGCCCCTTTATAATCCCACCCTCTTGCCCTTTTCTGTTCCCCTTTACCTACCCCAATGCAAATACGGATCTGCTTTCTAACCTTATAAATTACTCTGCATTTCCAGAAAGTTATATAAATGAAATCCTACAGTATATTCTCTCCCTTGTGTGGCTGTTTTCAGTAATTCTAATTATTAGAAGATTTTTCCATGTTGTTGAATTTATCAAATGTTTGTTATTTCTCACTGCTGAGTAGCATTTAATTGTATTGACACATAATAATTTATCATTTTAACAAGCTGTTGAAGGATATCTTAATTATTCCAGTTTGGGTTATTACATACCTACCTACTATGAAAAGCTGTGTACAAGTCTTTATACGGACAGAGAATATTATTTCTCTTTGGTAATGAGTGTGGAATGGCTGGATCACATGACAGGTCTATGTTTACAATACTCTTTTCCAGAAGCTCTGAACTATTTTCAAAAGTAGTGGTAGCATTAAACATTTGTCCTTTAATTTTAGTCATTTCTAATAGTGTACTATTCTAATCTGTGTAGTACTATCTCATTGTTGTTTAATATGCATTTACCTGAAGAATAGTGACTTGGGGAATATTTTTCATGTAAATATTTACCAAGAGGATATCTTCTTTAGTGGTATGTCTATTCAAATGCTTTCTCCATTTTCATGGGTTTTGCTTTTTCAGTATTAAGTTTTGAGAGCTCTTCCTACATTCTGAAATAATCCTTTCTGAGATATATGATTTGCATATGTTTTTGTTTTTTCCTAGATAAAGGCTGACCTTTTCATTATCGTATCAGTATTTTTTCAAGATAACTCATTTTTAAAATTTTTATAAATTCCATTTTACCAGTTTTCTCTTTTAATGAATGTGTTTTTGGTATTCTTACCAAAGGATTCTTTGCCTGACCCAACATCACAAATTATTTTCTACTATGTTTTCTTATTGCTGTCTAAAATTTTAAGGTTTATATTTATGTCTGGGAGCCATTGAGGGTTAATATTTGGATATAATTCAAGGTATAAATCAAAGTTTGTGTTCTAATTGTTTCATTCTATTTTGGTTTTCCATATGGATTTCCAACTGTGCTAGCACCATTCATTTAAAAGACTATTCATTCTCCACCAAACTGCCTTTGCACCTCTCTTGAAAATCAATTGTCTATACATATGTGGTTCAATTTTGGAATGGTATTATGCTCCATGTTTATAGTATGCTCCATGCTTATCTATATCCCAATGCTATATTATATTACTCAGTGAAGATTGACTAATTTTTGAATTCAGGTAGTATAAGAACTTCAAATTTATCTTTCAAAATGGCTATTTTAGATTATTTGTCTGTTCATACAAATTTTAGAATCAACTGTCCACTTCTACAATATTGTTCCATGGTTACAAGGAAATTAGGTTTTAAGCTGTGAAAACTCATGGAGGAAATTTAAATGCATATTACTGAGTGAAGAAACTAATCTTCAAAGCCTGCAGGTTGTAGGATCTCAATTATATGATATCATGTTAAAGGCAAAGAGATAGTTATATGATTAGTGGTAGGCAGGGGTTATGTTGGAAGGAGTGATGAATAGACAGACCCCAGAAAAAATTTCAAAGCAATGAATCTATTCTGTATGATGTTATAATGGTGGGTACATGTCTTTATAAATTTGTCTCAACTCATAGAATATACCACACCAAGAATGAACCCTCATTTAGTTATGGAATGGGGCGATGATGATATGCCAATGAAGGTTCACCAATTGTAATAAATGCACAACTTTGGAGGATATGTTGATAATGGAGAAAGCTCACAATGTGTGTTCACTACATTTAATTTTCAGACTTTTCCGGAAGTGAGTGCTATTACCAACATATGTTTCTGGTACATAGTACCTACTCAATAATTATACATTAAATTGAAATAGAAATATAACCCCACAAGTGTGTGTGTGTGTGTGTGTGTTTCTTTGTATATCTCAAATTTCTGTATTTTGTTTAGGAAATGGGTTGATAATTGACATTTTCATGCAGGCCCACATAGCTTGTATTCAATATATAATTGTTCTAGAAACTGAGCTCCTATATAAAAAAAAAAAAAAAAGATGAGAAGTTTCTTAATTAAGAGCTCTGGGCATAGTAAGAACAGAAGAATGAAAACAGAAAAGCAAGCAAAATTGAGATTGAACCTGGAGATCAGATTCAAAGATGTCACAATGTGTATCAAATTATTATGCCATATATTGTAAATAGACATAATTATATTTGTCAATTATTCCTCAGTAAATCTGGAAAAATAATTTTTGGTCTTAGAAAATATAATTACTTTTCCAAAAAATAATGGTAGTTATGTTCATATGTAATCAGTTGATAATAGTCATTTTTTCAAATAACCAATATTTATTATAAACTGTAAAACAAACCCCCCACCACCCTCAAAAAGCCACTCTGTTTAGAGAAGAACTAGGACATGGAATTAAGATTCATTGAAAGAGAATAGGGGCATCTGGGTGGCTCAGTCAGTTAAGCCTCTGACTTTGGCTCAGGTCATGATCTCATGGTTTGTGAGTCTGAGCCCCACATAGGACTCTGTGCTAACAGCTCAGAATCTGGAGCCTGCTTCAGGTTCTGTGTCTCTCTCTTTCTACCCCTTCCCTGTTCACGCTCTGTCTCTCTCTCTCTCTCTCTCAAAAAGTAAATAAACATTTTTAAAAAGTTAAAAAAATAAAAGATATGAGAAGAGAATAGCAAAGCAATATGGTAAAGAGTGACCAGGAAGATAATCAAAGGTATTTTGTTCAGGGCTTTCATGAGAGTGCTAGTAGTACCAGCAAGCATTCAGGCAGCTCTCATTACGTTCCAGGCATTTTTTTTTTAAAGCTCATTTAATTCTCTCAACAATTTTGTGTAGCAAGTACTATGATTATCTTCATGAAAGAGAATGAGACAACAAGCACAGAGGAAGTATGCATAACTGATGATGAATAATTATACTAGAATCTCCCGCAGAGTGAAATATTGTCGATAAACAAAGAATGGTGTTTAAGTTCCTAATATAATTCAGTAACTCCTGGGTTGTGCAGTGTCTTTAAGAAGGAAAACAGTTAATTCTATAATTAAATAAGATCAATTTTAGGAATTTATGACTAGAAATTTTATTCAAAATTTAATACAGCACCTTAATGGACAAATATAACTCCCATTGCAAAATAGCAAGAATCAATAAATGTAGAAAAATTATACCCTTACCCATACACACTGGTTTACCTCTTTCCAGAAAGTTTATCTTTGTATGTACATTTTACCACTTGATGAATACCAATTTAAAGAAAAAATATTAAACATTTGTTAATTTTTGAAAGACAGAGGGAAACAGAGTACTACTGGGGGAAGAACAAAGAGAGAGAGGGAGACACAGAATCTGAAGGAGGTTCCAGGCTCTGAGGTGTCAGCAAAGAGCCTGATGTGGGGCTCAAACCCACAAACCATAAGATCATGACCTGAGCTGAAGTTGGATACTTAACTGACTGAGCCACCCAGGTGACCCAAGAATACCTATTTAATTAAATATTTGAGAAAAATAGTAGATTCTTCATTTTCTGCTTTGCAGGGAAATTAGTCACTAACTGGCATAGAAAAGGAACAAAAAATACTATGTTAAAGCTAACATTTATGTCTGTCTCTTCAGAGAATTTTTACCAATACATTGAGTCAGTTTAATTGTTTTAATTGGAAACTGGTGTTTGGGGGGAGAATCATAAAAATTTTCAAAGCTAACTGTTATATATTGATTTTTTTCTGGCTCCACATAAATTCTATTAGGAAAGAAAGTTTGAGAAAGATTTTTGAATCTTTGCCTGGGTGGCTCAGTCAGTTAAGCCTCCGACTCTTGATCTCAGATCAGGTCTTGACCTCAGGATCCTGAGTTCAAGCACCACGTTGGGCGCTGTACTGAGCATGAAGCAGAGTTAAAAAATAAACAACAAAAGAGAATTTTTGAGGTTTAAGTTTTCCGTGATAATTGTAAAGTTTTCAACACAGCTCTATAAACATTTCCTCCTAAGTCTAATGGATCTTTACTAAACATAGAAACAATAGAAGGTCTTCTCCTGTGAGGAAGAACAAACAGACCAAGGGCTTAGAGGGTTTCTCTCAGAGCCCATCAAGAGCCAGACCTCTACACTCTTTCTGGAATGTGCAGGGTGTGGACAACCCACCTGCTGAGACAGTCCTCGACTGCACTGCACGGCAGAATTCACAGAGAACTGGAGAGGCCCGAGTCTTCTCCCCGCTGGGTCAGACTGTGTGGGGAGAGGAAGCAGGAGAGAAGTTGGCTTGGATGGCATGATGCCCTCAGAGTCACAGCTGGCAGGAGAAAGCTGCTACACTACACTGAGGGAAGATGGAAAGCAGACAACAACTGAGACCGCCACAGCATCCATGCAAGGAGGAAAGTCCCACTGGATCTAATCTTGTGATGAAAAGTTTGTGTAAGGGGCGCCCTGGGTGGCTCAGTCAATTAATTCGCTCAGGTGAGGTCATGATCTCACGGTTTGTGAGTTTGAGCCCCGTATCCAGCTCTGTCCGGACAGCTCAGAGTTTGGAACCTGCTTTGGATGGTCTCTCTCGCTCTCTGCCCCTCCCCCACCCGTACTCTGTCTCTCTCAAAAATAAACAAACTTTAAAAAATTAACTAATTTTAAAAAAAGAAATAATACAGTGACTTTCACATTTTTCTGTAGTAAGAATTTAGTCTAGAGGAACCTGGGAGGCTCATTGGTTACTTGTCCGACGTGGGCTCAGGTTATAATCTCACGGTTTGTGGGTTCAAGCCCTGGAGTGGGCTTTCAGCAGTCAACACAGAGCCCGCTTCGGGTTCTCTGTCCCCCTTTCCCTCTGGCAACCAGCCCGCTCACTTTCTCTCTGTCTCTCTCAAAAATAAATAAATATTATAAAGATAAAGAATTTAAGCTACAGGTACCATTTAAAGGCTAAATCCTTACATGAATTTAGTTATTCTAAAAAATTCTTAGATGAATGGTTATTGATTATTTAATAAAACCTGTTGGGGAAACAGTAGTCCTCCATGTCTCCTTAGTCTTCTGTGCCATTTTAGTCTACCTGAAATAGACTAAATAAAAATATATCAATAAGATTTATCACATACTTCATGAGGTTTAACATATGCTAGCAGATAATTTTGTGCATATGTGTATGTAAAATTGATATTTCTTCTTCACTAAAAAACATCTAGTAAATTATAGTCCAGAAGTAGACTTGTTTTATTTAGCTCTGCATTGAAGAAAACAAAGCTACAGATTTTCAATTCACAGCTGTCTTTTGGCTAAAAAGTCCAGACTTCACAATCAATACATTGTTTTGGTTTATGTTGCTCTTTCTTCAGTTATTGAAGGTTTGATCACCATGGCACTTAAAACAGATATCATGTTAATTTAAAGCTAAGCAACTGATGTACTAACTTAACAGTTTATAAGGGAAAACACTATATAATAGACTTGGGAAAGCTTTGGCCATCTGGAGTATCAGCATGAAATTTGGTCACCGTCACATCAGAGTAAAGGTCAGCCATGTTTTCTGTTTCTAAGCTTCCTCTCACAGGGAATTAGACACACACATTGTCTGTACTTTTTTCACCTTTCATGGTATGCATACAACGGAATGACATATGGAGGAAAAACATGACAGTCAAAGCAATCATTTGTGGTTTCTGTCTTCATGTGCAATTCAAGAGGAAATGAAGACATTGAAAATGGAGCCATATGCACAGAACACATTTCTTTAGCCTCGTCATTCTTTCTGGGAGGTCACCTTGCTGGTACTGCTATGGGCCAGACACTTGATTTTCATTCTTTAGACCAATGCTTTTCCAAACATTTGTGGTAGGGGTGCCTGGGTGGCTCAGTTGGTTAAGCATCTAATTCTTGATTTCAGCTCGGGTCTTGATCTCATGGTTCATAGGTTCAAGCCCCACATTGGGCTCTGCACTGGCAGTGTGGAGCGTGCTTGGGATTCTCTGTCTCCCTCTCTCTCTCTGCCCCTTCCTCTCTCTCTCTCGCTCTCTCCCTCTCTCTCTCAAAAATAAATAAATAAATAAGCATAGAAAATATCTGTGGTAAAGGACAATTTAAAAAAAAATCAGAGCCACCTGGGTGGCTCAGTGAGTTAAGTTGCCAACTCTTGGTAGAAGGTCAGGTTGTGATCTCATAGTTCCTGAGATCAAGCCTTGCATTAGATTCTGTCCTGACAGCATGGAGCCTGCTTGGGATTCTCTGTCTCACTCTCTCTCTGTTGCTCTCTTGCTCATGTGTCAGTGCGTGCATGTGCCCTCTCTCTCTCACAAAATAAATAAAATAAACTTAAAATAGAATCACATCTCTCAGAAACGGATACATTTATGAATTATACTAAACTACCGTATCTAAGTGGAAAATAATACCAAAGACATACAAAATGCAAACTCTATTTTATTAGTATTATATTTTTTTTGAGAGAGAGGGAGAGAGCAAGAGAGACCTGGGGTGCATGCAAAGAGAAAGGAGAGAGAGAGAATCCCATGTGGGCTCCACACTCAGCACAAAGCTGGATCCCACAACCATGAGATCATGGCTGGAGCCAAAATTAAGTGTTGGATGCTCAACTGACTCAGCCACCTGGGCTTCCACGTTCTAGCAATTTTTAAAAATAAATTCTTTTGGATGCTCTATACACTGAAATTTCTGTGGATATTGTGTATTTCTGACATATCATGCTTCAGTGAAGGAATTCGTACCTAGATGTTGAAAGTAGTCAGTGTACACTTGTGAGTTCCTCCAGAGATTGCCTAGGGTGAAGGCAGTCAATTTTCCTGAAGGTAAACAAACGTCATGGATCATCAGCAAATTGTGGCCACCTTGTCCCAATTCTAATATGGCATTTGAACTCCACAGATCTCATGAGGTTAATTGGGTATTTGTTAATTCCATATCTCAGCACGGCTTTTCCCTCTACCAAGTATTGTCCTTTACCTTCCTCTACACAGATATTGACCCTGGGAGTGTTGCTACGTAAAATCCCTACATACAAACCTTCACATCAGAATCTGCATCTCAAGAAACCCAACCTATAACAATGGCTTTCCTTTCTAAGCTGTATAAATTACATTTCTTGTCTTATTGCACTTGCCAGGGTATCTAATGTTCACTTTAACATTATACATAAATGTTATGAGAGGGAATACACTTAGTTTGTTCTGAGTCTTAGAGGGGGCAAGTGCTAAATTATGTCTGTTGGTAGCTGTAGGTTTTTCTAGGCTTCCTTTATCAAGTTAGTCAAGCTCCCTATTTATTTGCCAAGATATTTTATCATAAATGACTTATTCAAAATATGTTTTTTATTTCTTTTTTTAACGTTATTACTTCAATTCCAGTTATTTACCATACAGTGCAATATTAGTTTCAGGTGTAGAATTTAATTAATTCATCGCTTCTATGAAACATTCAGTGCTCATCACAAAAAAAGTGCCCTCCTTAACACTCTTTACCCATTTAACTCATCTCCCTGCCCATCTCCCCTCCAGTAACCATTAGTTTGCTCTCTATAGTTAAGAGGGTGTTTTGCCTCTTGGTTTTCCTCTCTCTCTTTCTTCCCCTATGTTCATCTGATTTGTTTCTTAAATTCCACATATGAGTGAAATCATATGGTATTTGTCTTTCTCTAACTGACTTATTTTCTTAGCATAATACTCTTTAATCTAGTCCCATCCACACCCTTGCAAATGGCAAGATTTCATTCTTTATTATGGCTGAATACTATTTCATTGTGTGTGTATGTACGTATATTACATCTCCTTTCTCCACTCATTGGTCAATGGGTATTTGGGCTCCTTGCATAGTTTGGCTATTGTTGATAATGCTGCTACAAACATGGGGGTGTATATATCCCTTTGAATCAGTACTTTTGTATTCTTTGGGTAAATATCTAGCAGTGCAATTGTTGGATAGTAAAGTAGTTCTATTTTTAACTTTTTGAAGAACTTCCATACTGCCTGCACCATCTTGTGTGAGCTTCAGGCATTACTCAGCTTCTAACCCCTTTGATTGGCCTTGTGGAGATTCTCCTTGATTCACAGCCTAATATTAACAAAAACTCAAGAGTTTTTTGTGTGGATTTCTGGACATCACTACCTGCCTTACTTCATTTTCTTGGCACTGTGATTTGCAAATTCAGGCCCCCTCAGCTTCCTCAAGTTTAATTTCTATCTCCTCAACTCAGTGAGATCACAGTGTTATTCATTTCCCTTCTCTCTAGTACTACAAGCTAGATATTGTTAATGTAGAAAGCAAGTGGTAGTGTAAAACTTTTTCTGCCTCTCAAGAATCACAGTTGTATTGTCCTGTCATCCACTAAATACTTATTTAGACGTGATGTTTAGTTTCTTAGTTGATAAAGGGAATATAAGTCTGGTGCCAATTATTCTAACATGGCAAGAAGAAAGTCTCTTTAAGAATACATATACTTATATTTATGTGTTAAAAATATATTTCTATTGGAACTAAACACGGATACACTTAGACACACATGTATACACACACACACACACACACACACACACACACACACACACACACTGCTTGAAACCTTTTTGGCATCCTAAAAAGAAGATAAATGTATGACATTGCTATAAAATTCTTATTGAGAGGAGTGTCTGAAGACACTCAGACTTAAAAAAAAATCATGAATTGGGGTTTGGAAAGGAACCCAGGTTTGTATCTGAGATTAAGGAAATCGTTTAACTCTGGAAAGGACCTTAGATATTACTGCTAATGTGTGATGAAGTTTATGTATGTTTCTAACAACATCAGGAAAGGTCACGGATATGGTACTATATTTGATAAGGGGTTTTAAAAATGGAGAGATTGTTGAGATTTTGGCAGATATTCAAAATCAATCATTTATTTATTTACTCGGTTATTTTTGAGAGTGAGAGAGAGAGCACAAACTGGGGAGGGGCAGAGAGAGGGGGGAGAGAGAGAATCCCAAGTAGGCTCCATATTGTCAGTGCAGAGTGAAGCTCGATCTCAAAAACTGTGAGATCCTGAGCTGAGCCAAAATCAAAAGTTGGACACTTAACTGACTGATCCAGGCATCCCCAAAATCAATTTTTAAGTCAGTTCTCAATTTCATCAGTTCTTTACTCAAAATCTGAACACTGTTTTTTTTTATTACATTTATCCATAATGAAACGTCACTTATCAATTTGGTTCTCAAGAGGAAAAGTGGGAAGCGAAGAATCCAGAAATGAAAGCTTTCACGTTTATTATTGTTGTTGTTATTATTACTCGAATCTAAAAGTCTTACTTTAGTCCTTCTTCACCTTTTCCTCAACCCTTCTCATAGCTCTCATAGAGATTTCACCCTCATTTTATTTTTAACACCTTTGACAAACTCTAATTCTATGAAGAGAGGGAGATACAAGAGTTATGACCCTTGGTTCTGGAGTCTAAAATATAGTCTACTTGAAAGAATACATAAAATAGCTCAAACGTTAGATTTTTTTTCAAGCTGGCTTTGTTTGGTTTCCAGCTGAGTTCTTCAAGCGGATCAGAGAGCAGACAAATTAATTGGTGCTCCTCTGAAGCAGATAGCAGTGTCTATGGTTAGTTGCCCTTCCCAGATCATTGTGGCATTGAATCTTATGATGCTATTATGTGAGTGTTCTCTGGTGGTGGCTTTCCTGGGTCATAACCTGATTTTGATAACAACAATCACTGATTCTTCAAAAGTCAAGTTTCAGACCTCATGGATTTTCTGACATTGATGTACTACTGAAGAAAAGCTTCAGAGATCAGAGATGAGCAGATTTTCATGTTTAATAGTATACATAGAGGTTTGATACTTAGCAATAGAATTAAAATAATACTTGCCAAACTGATCAGGTGGCTGTCAGAGCAAATTTTGTGTACTTCACTAAAATAAACAGAAAAACTACCAAGCAAATTGTGTTTAATGGCTACACAAGACTGAATGTAAGACTAAGGGACTGTGAACCTCCATCCACAGAGTATTATTTTTCTGGCTCTTCTATAACCAACCCTTCTAAAAGCCTAGCCATCTCTCAGAAATCTGCCTGAAAAGGCTCTGAAAGGCTTTGAAATTTCTTGAGAAGGGGGTGGCGGAAGGAAGGCACACCTATGTCACATATGCTCTGGAAACTGCTTTTCAGAAACTTACTCCATTTCCCATGAGGACTGGCCTTTGACACAAATCCCAATATTCCATAAATTAAAAATACCAAAGACTTACAAAGCATATAAAAATTAAAACTAGATAATTTTGGAGTTTGAATGAAATTATGGCACTATTAAAATATATGATACCATTTTTTATCTTTTTATTTAACTGGTGGTGCACTTTTAATAAAACACATTGGACAATAGGCACACTTGATTTACTTTCTAAAATTGTCTGGTTATCACTACTTGCTGAGGCATCCAGAGAGTTTTATCTTCACTCTGTTTTCAATTCCTCTAAATCTGAATTTGTCTGCCCCCTTTCATTTCCTTCCTCAGTATTTCCCTTCTCCAGTTTGGCTGCTGCTTTCTACAGTGTTAGATTTGTTGCAATCAAAATGTTCTGTTCATTCATCCCCTTACCCACTTCAGTTTTGTTCCTAATATGTTGTAAATTGGAAATACTCACTTTATTTAATTTCTGTGTCCTAAACCAAAATAAATCCAATATTTTTCTTTTTTTTTATATCTATCAATAATTTTTTTTTTACAAATAGTTTATTGTCAAATTAGTTTCCACATAACACTCAGTGCTCATCCCCAAAGTGCCCTCCTCCATGCCCATCCCCCCCTCCCCCCCACATCCATCAGTCCTCAGGTTTTGTCAGCATTCAAGAGTCTCTCATGGTTTGCCTCTCTCCCTTTCCCCCACCATTTCCCCCCTTCTTCTCCCCCTTGGTCCTCTGTTAAGTTCCTCCTAATCCTCCTATACGTGCAAACATATGATATTTGTCCTTCTCTGCCTGACTTATTTCGCTCAGCATAACACCCTCAAGGTCCATCCATGTTGCTACACATGGCCAGATTTCATTGTTTCTCATTGCCATGGAGTATTCCATGGTATAGATAAACCACATCTTCTTGATCCATTCATCTGTGGATGGACACTTAGGCTCTTTCCATGTTTTAGCTATTGTGGAGAGTGCTGCTATGAACATTGGGGTACATGTGCTCCTATGCCTCAGCATTTCTGTATCCCTTGGGTAAATTCCTAGCAGTGCTATTGCTGGGTC
>NW_024081394.1:650916-735252 GCF_003009895.1 Hyaena hyaena
GGCTCTTTCAGGGGCCCCAGCCGCCCGGGAGCTACAATGGCGGCAGGCGCGCCACCACTCTGAAGTCTAGCCTCCAAGAGCCAGCACAAAGAAGCAGTTTGTGTGCTCAGCCCCCTCCAGGACCAGTTGGTGCAAGGGGACCTGGTGTGCAGGTATTTGGCAAGTACGGTCTTTCTATGCACCGAGCGGTTTTTCTCCCCCGTGCGGAGGTTTTTCTGTTTCGGACTCTCTCCTTTTCCCCTCTCACTCCCCGTAGAGGGTAGAGGGGGATCGCCTCCCACCCTGGAGTCTCCGATCCCGGCCCGATTTTATCTTCCCTGGTTCGCACTCACGTTAGAAGGCTCTCTCAGTGGATTCTGCGTCTTTTTTCTCCCAATCTCTCAGGTTTTGTAAGGTTTCCAATGGCTTCAGATCTTTTCTGTGTGATGTATGGGCGCGAGTGCAAGTACGGAGCTCCTTACTTCTCCGCCATCTTGCCCAAAATCCAATATTTTTCTTATGCCATTTACCACAGTTTACATGAATTGGCTAACTTCTGATCACCTCTACTATTTCCAAATAGAAAACTGTGTGAAGAAAGAATATTTACCACTTGTTGTCTCAAATCATATAGATAATCCATTATCCACTTAAATATTTGATTGCCCTGTTGCCACAATTCTACTGGGTTCTTCAGAGAAAAAAAAATACCACCTTAACTCTTTCAACTACATTGCATATTTTGAAAACAATCATTTTGATTTGACCTCTAAAGTATTTTTGCATTCTCATTTTGCTGCCACAATCCTACGTCAAACTTCAATTAATTATTGATTGTTTAAAAAATTGATGTTTATTATATAGTTCACTCTGGAATAGCATGGGTTTGAACTGCAAGGGTCCACTTATCTGCATATTTTTTTTCAATAAATGCAATATGGTCTTATAAATGGATTTTCTCTTCCTTACAATTTGCTTAATAACAACTTCTTTTCTGTAGCTTACTTTATTATAAGAATACAATATATAATACATATAATATACAAAATATGTGTTAATTGACTGTTTATGCTATCAGTAAGGCTCCTGGTCAACAGGAGACTATTAAGTTTTGGGGACATCAAAAGTCACATGTGTATTTTTGACTGTGTCAGGGAGTGGTGCCCCTAACCCTATGTTGTTCAAGGGTCAACTGCAGTTGTGTCATATCCAGGAATATAAAAGAGGCCTAAGATTAAGGATACCTAATCTCTGCTTTCTAACATCTAACTTTGCTTCATAAGCTACTTGAAAAAATTCTATTGAGCAGCATGGAAAAGCAGTACGAAGAAATATTTTATTACTCTAAAGGTTTTGGGTCCAAATACATGTAGAGATTTGGTGAGTGTAGTTGGGCTACATGAAAAGGGTAGTTATCCTATTATGGGTAAATACCATGATATCGCATATACTGCTACAATAATCATTTAATTTAGCTTTACCTTGGGAAAAGGGCAGATCAGAGAAGCCACTCAACAGGGCATAACATCTGAAACACACTTTTCATGCTGTCATACTTCCCACAAGACTCCATTCAAGCTCATACGCTAAGATATCCAAACTCCTTAACATATCTTGCACTCTGACATCAATTTACCTTCTCACAGTGTGGTCCTCCAGCATAATTGAATTTCATAAAACCAAATCTATGAGCCTAACAATTTCCCATGACTCTCATTTTGTTTACGACATTTCCTGCAACTAGGATATTCCTTCTTCATCTCTATGTTCAAAGTCTATCTTTCCTTCAAGGTCTAGGTTCACAGCATCCAGGAAATGGGTTGAAAAGTAACCCTCAAATTTTACACGATAGGCAGTCATCCTCTACTTGTACTTTCCTCTGGTCTTTGTAATATGCTTATGTTTTGTTGAAAATGCCCTGTAACACATTCCTTGACCTAACTAGCCTCCTTCCCAGTGACTTAAGGGAATAAGAAACCTCTTCTATATTAAATTCTGCATTAATTTAAATAGTGTTACTAATAGTGTTAGTTTTCTCCAGTATGAAATATGAATACATGACCAAATGGATACAAATTGCAGCCTACTAGTAATCCATTGTTTCATTCATTTTTGTATCCTCAAAGATTCTTTCAAAGTAGCTTCTATAGTGTAGTTTTTTTATTTTTAAATATGTGTTAATGCTTTCTCTCTTTATATCCTTAGGTCCCACAGAGTTTTATAAAACTGCTATATCACTAAGAGTTAAATAATTGACTCTTGAACACTTTCATCCATTCATTGTGGCTCTAAATTCCTTAAGTGTTATTTTGAGGATGTTTTATTTTCCCTCACTTTTTCAATGCCCTGCTCAGTTCTGTCACTGCACTGTCCTCTAATTTTTATATCTAAATGATATTCTAATTTGTCTTATGTTATAAATTTATCTTCAAGTGTTTTGCTTCCTAACATCATCTCTAATAACAAGAGTGGGACATTTAAATACATGAGATCTGAAAGAAAAGGCCTGAGGAACATGTTTTTTGCTGTGCCTGCACTAGACAAAAAAATGCATAAATTGGAAATGTTTCCAACCCCATCCTAGTCCCCCTCAGCAGCTGACATCGCCTACTCCCCTGAGGAAACAGAAGCATTTGGGTGTGAACTTCTCTCCTAATTCCCTTTATGTTCCCCTAGTCCCTTTTCTTTTTATCTCCTTTTTTGCTGACTATGAGGAAGAACTGGTTGATCTTTTTTCCTTCCAAAGACTCTTTCTTTGTATTTCTTCAAAGATCCCTATCCTAAAATTACCTTCCATATTACTTACATTTTTTTAGACTACCTCCATCTTAAGAAAAAAAGAAAGGAAGAAAGAAAGAAAGAAAGAAAGAAAGAAAGAAACCAAATGCTTTACAGTTAGTCCTGATCTACTATGTCACTTCTTTCCTTCCCTTGTATATATTAATATCTTAAACAAAGATGGGATTTTTCCTTGTGTTCTCCTCCCTTATTAAATTCGATCTCCATCTTGCCACTATCAGGGGCACTAGTGAGCCTTTAGCTACTTCCTTATACTATCAGATATGCCTATGAACATTTGTACAACAAAGTTACCAATGATTTCTAATTACCTGACTTTTGGAATATTGTGTCCTTTTCAAATATGACATCATTTGATATTGTTATTCACAACCTATTCTTGAAATTTCTTTTTTTAAGGCTTTATGTATGACAAAATTGTATATTTCTAGTTTCTTCTTACCCTTCCATTCTAATGTTTTACCTTATTGCTTACTTTTACCTTTTATGGACAGAATCTCTAGAAGAAAGGACTTTGATAATGGCAATGAGTGTGCAAAACAGCTTGGTGCTTTTATTTGTTTAGTCAACCTTGCCAGTGGCATAGGCTGGCTGAGGGAGACAAAGAATCTGGTGCAGTCTCTAGGTTCTGAGCTGTCAGCACAGAGCCCAAAGCGGGGCTCAAACTCATGAATGGTGAGATCATGACCTGAGCCAAAGTCAGATGTTTAATCGACTGAGCTACCACCCAGGCTCCCTTTGGGGTCTGTTTTTTTTGTTTTGTTTTGTTTTGTTTTTCCTAGGAGAGAGAGAGAGAGAGAGAGAGAGAGCGAGAGTGTGAGTAGGGGAGGGTCAGAGAGAAAGGGAGACACAGACTCTGAAACAGGTTCTAGGTTCTGAGCTGGCAGTCAGCACAGAGCCCGACGCGGGGCTCGAACCCACAAACCGGGAGATCATGACCTAAGCGAAAGTCGGACGCTTAACCGACTAAGCCACCCAGGTGCCCCAGGGGTCTGGGGTTTTTAATTTAAGAATGTAGTCTGGTGTCTTCAGGCATCCAGAAACTGGAATCGTGCTCAGGTGTTCTTTATAAGTCACTTATGCCTTGAAGCCAAGGTGTCTACGGCCAGTGGTCTGAAGAAGGTACATGACACCCTTGCTTGGTCACACCCTAAGTGTTATCTATTGTACTGGAAGCTTCAAAAGAAATCATTAACTCCTCAACCTTTCCAAGGTGGACATACATTATTTATACTATAAGGTATATGTAATGCAAGGGTACAGGTTCTAGAAAAAATAGAAGTAAGAAAAGGAGCCAAAAAGGCAGTTCTTCATGGATTTCTTTCAGCTTTCCTGTATCAAAGGAAGCAGAATTATGAGTGCTAATGATATATTATTATAGAGTCAGCTTATTACCCATCTTGTTACCATTTACCAGCTGTGTGACCTGGAGTCAATTGAACTTTCTCTTCTTCATCTGTAAAATGACCATAATAATAATCACGTCTGCCTCATAGAGCTATTGCAAGAATTACAAAATAAACCATGTAATGTATTCAGAACAACGATTGCAAAATAGTAAGCACTCAATACATTCTGGCTACTATTACCAGTAATATTATGTGAAAAGTGGAATGGAAAGTAAGTGAGTGTGTGCATAAAATAAGACAATAAGTTCAAATATTTAGAGAAGATTATTATTTCTGTTCTCTATATATTGAAAAATTTGCTCAAATTATTTTATATCTTAAGTAGGTGCTTTAGCAAATCATTTATTTGAAGCCTCCCATTTTAAGAAAGATAAAACTGAGATAAGAAATTGTAAAATATCATGTTTTGATCCCATAAGTAATTCTGAGATTTCTCTACATGTAATATTCCATTAGATGGAAAATGTATGCCAACCTGCTTATATTTCAATAATATTTTTAAAGTAAATGATAAAATACATTTAGAATATTATTATTTTAGGTCAATATAAACTTCCATGCTTAGACTTTAAAGAACTTACTCTCTTAGATTTAAATTCTACCATTTCAGAGATTGGTGGAAGGAAAATGAAGAAGCTATAATTGACCAAAACTTAGGAGAAAAAACTGAAAAAAAACTAAAAGAACTCGTGGTAGAGTCTATATTTCACTATTCCATCAGTTTACTTTCATTAAACATCCATGGAAGTTAGGTAAATTCAGAAAAAATCAAATGGCTCACCTGAGGGCAACCTTGTAAGCAGCCCTCATTTCTAGAAATTTTTGAAGATCTGTGATTTTGTATCTGTTTGGAAAAAGTGAAACCAAGGCCAGGGGCACTTCCTGTTGTGATTTTTGTAGATGCCATTGCCGGCCCAGTTTCTGTCAGCTAATCATGATAAAAACCTTGGAACGATGGATCATAAGACTAAAGCAAAGAAAGTGAGTTTTGCAGTGTTTCATTTTTGTTTGTCATTTCTAATGACAAGGCTTGCCTTAGGCTTTTTTGTGAGAGGGCAGTATCCTTAGGGCCAAGACTAGATCTCTACTTTACCACAGCTGACAATTATCATTTTCTCTGTTGGGGCAAGATATCACTGAACCTAGCACCTCATTTTCCTTTTATCTCCCATTCATAAGCCCTAAGGACAGCACAGCACCATTAGTAAAATTATCTTAAAGGAAGTTAGTAAAATGCAGAAAAGGGAAAAGAAAATGAGTTTATCTTCAGAAAGTTGGCTTTCATGACATAATCTGAATACATTCCCAACCAGATTATGTGCTGTTGTGTTATTAGTTTGGATTTGCTGTTTTGTTTTTCCATCTAGGGGGTTGGGCAGTTATTATGGTACTCTGCTTTTCCTATAAGGGTTAATACTAACCATCAGAAAAGAGAAGGTAAAATATAATTGCTTGGGAATATAAATTATAAAAAGATTCATGGGTATTGCTAAGAATATTTTGCAAAAATTACATTTTATCATTTTTTCAGAATTTTCTTGTTTTATTTTTAATGTTTATTTATTTTGAGAGAGGGCATCAGGGAGAGGGACAGAGAAAGAGAAAAAGGCAATCCCAAGCAGGATCCCATGCTGTCAGCACAGAGCCTGATGTGGGAGTTGATCCCACAAACCCTGACGTGCATCATGCATGACTTGAGCCAAAATCAAGAGGCAGATGTTTAACCGACTGAGCCACCCAGAATTTTATCAGTTCTAAATAAATAAGAAATTATAGCCAAATCCTGTTGAAAGATAAAATTGTACTTCGTAACTGAGCTTACACTGTGAATGGGAGTCCATTAGCAACAACCTGGAAGTGAGTACTGTCAGTATCCATCTAAGTTTGTCTAAAACATTATAAATTACTCTTAGCTAGTTAGAAAAAAATAGCACTTCAAGACAAATTAACTTATTAAACTTGGTTTAGTACTTAAAAAAAGCTGTCCTCATGTTAAAGGGTAATAAAAGTTTAAAAAATGTATATGCTAATATTATTCTAATATAAATCTATAAGTAATTGAGTAAACCTTTCCTCATCAATGCTAACAATGAGACATTGGCTGCCAAACGTTATAATCCATTCAGAATTGGCGTTGACACATGTATTTAGCTCATTGGAATAAGAGTGAAAGAATCATTGTTTATATAGACAATGTCAGTTTTAATAACGAATTTCTTGGATATTTGATGTATCTAACAGTTTTTGTCACAACACAACTCAGAATTTGGAATAATTAAGTGTGCTTTATTATTGTTGAAGTTACGCTGATAATCTTTGAGAATTCAAATATTTCATCTTCAGGCCTGAATAATTTGCTTCTTTGACCTACATTCACAATACAGATAATAAAAGCATGATATGAATGATTACTTATTAATAATATAAGTTAAATTAAGCAGTGACTTTTTCCCCAAAGATGTCTTTCTTAATCATTTGACGCCTTTGCCTTCCATGATAATTGCAAAAACAGATTTTCCCATTATATTCATCTGCCTTTCTTCAACCCATAATTTTCCAGTCATGAACAAATGCATTCATTATCAACACTAAAATTGAGTATTAAGAAAGAAATTAAAAATGTGGCATTGATATCACAAAATCAATTTGATTTTCATGAAATCATGATTAACTTCAATGGAAGTATGAAAAGTATTTATATCCTAGTAGATCTGTTTCTGCAAGAAGACTGTAGAGCTAATTTTATATCTCATCCCTGAGTCATAACTTTTTCCTGGTTCTTTAAGGTCCTCAGTGTTTTTCCAATCTGTTAGTGAATATCAGCATAACTAAAGTGGTGATATCTTTGTATATGTACAGTAATATTGACTTTAAGTGTATTTTAATACAGGGGTGCCTGGATGGCCTTTTGTTAAGCACTTGACTTCAGCTCAAGTGATGATCTCATGGTTTGTGGGTTTGATCCCCACATTGGGCTCTGTGCTGACAGCTCAAAGTCTGGAGCCTGCTTTAGAATCTATGTCTCCCTCTTTTTCTGCCTCTCCCCCACTCATGTTCTACCTCTTTCTCTCTCAAAAGTAATTAAAAATATTAATATATATTTAATACAATGAGTTGTAATAAGTTTTACTATTAAATCATCAAGTAGAGTCTACAAGTGACAATGTGCTGTTATACGGATGGCTGATCAGCACATTCAAGCACAGCACCATGTATGAATCTTATTGTGACAGATCAGCAATATCACCTTCCTCACAACTCTTCCTCAAACTCAATTTTTGGAGGAGTTGGAATAAATGAAGGAATATGAGGAAAACTTTTTGTGCCCTTCAAAAAGGGCTAAATTTGAATGGTGAGAAAGAAGGAAGAAAAAAAAGTAAACAAATCCAAGCCTTCTTGTCTAATTCTGTCATCATCACCAATGCTGCACCAACGCGACAGAAGGAAGGACTTGGACTTGGACTTACAGTGATAGAAGAAAGAAAGAGAGATGGAGGGGGGACAAGGGAAGCAATGAGGAACAGACTTTAACCTTCTAGGCTAAAGTCTAGAAACATGAAAAACGACTTATAATATTGAGGAGACTTAGAAATGTCTGTTTCTATAAGTATTCTTCTTTTTTTTTCTTCTTTTTTTAAGTAGGCTCCATACCCAGCATGGAGCCCAATGTGGCTCTTGAACTCACGACCATGAGATCAAGACCTGAGCTAAGGTCAAGAGTTGGATGCTTAACCGACTGAGCCACCCAGGTGCCCCTGTCTATGAGTTTATTATTTTTTTAAATATTTATTTATTTTTGAGAGAAAGAGAGAGAGTGTGTGATCTGGGGAGGAGCAGGGAAAGAGGGAGACACAGAATCTTAACAAGGCTCCAGGCTCCGAGCTGTCAGCACAAACCTCAATGTGGGACTCGAACTCATTAACTGGAAGATCATGACCTGAGCCAGAATCAGATGTTTCATCAACTGAGCCACTCAGGTGCCCCTATTTCCATGAGTTCTAAAAGACGACAAAAGCAACTGCCGGAAACCACACATATTCAGTAATAATATTCAAATAGAAAGATAAAAACACTTTGTAATTCATTTGAGTGAAGCAAATAAGGTGAAATTCCTACAGACCTTTCTACAGAAATCAGATGTGAGAACTATTTGGAAATTTCACTCTTTTCAAAAGCAAATAGCTGTGTTACCACAAGAGAAGTTCCCTGGTGTTAGGAGCCAACTTGACCATGAAGAGAGAAGGTGTGGAGGCAGGGAGGTAAGGTAAAAACAAGCCTGTAACTGGGACTGGGGAGAGCCTCCAGCACAATCACAGAACTACAGCATTGCAAGGAGTAAGAAGCTGAGGCACAGTTAGTTGCATGTAAACTTTACAACCCTGTCAGGTGGTAGGAATAAGCAAGGTTGCCATGAGGGGAATGCATTCTTCTGGAAACATTCTAGTTACTTAAAATACAATAAAACAGCTAAATCTTAGTTGCTGGCATAATGCTCATGAAACTAACCAACTCATACACCTTCTTCTGTGGACTTTTCATCATTAGGAGACTAAACCAAACAGAATCTGTCTGCAGTGAAACGTATAGGCTTGATGAGGAATAACTCCCTCCAAGATGTTAGAAACTTTTGTTCTTTCTTAAATCCACCAATATTTTAACTAAATGAAGAAGCTTTCTACTCCAAGCATACTCTTCCTTTGTCACAGAAGATGACTTCTTTCCTCAACAAATATGACATATTTTTCCTTACATCACTTTTTGGAGTGTTATTTGGTTCCGATAAATGGTGAGAAATTTCTCATTTAAAAAATGAGCCGCAGATCCAAGAAAACAACTTACACTGCTAAATAATCATAACATTAATCTTTCTTCAAAAAATATTTAGTTTATACTATATGCAAGTCTCTGGTCTTAGTCTGGTATCAAGTAGTAGACCATTTCTGAGGGTCTAATTATGATCCGTTATCAAACCACCAAACAATCTGTTTAAAATAACATTAGTTTGTTGTTACTCCCCCTGCCTGTCCACCAAACGTACTCAGAGGGGGACAATGCGTTATGGTATGGTTGGAAATTAGGCAGATAGAGCAGCCTTCACTTCAAAGGTGCCCACTGTGGTGCAAGAGGAAAAAGTGCCTGATATGGTCCCACACTGGTAATTAAGTGCTTAATCACAGAAGTGACACACATCACTTCTGCTTGTAGGGCATTAGGTATAATTAATCACATGGCTGCAATGACCATAAAGAAACCAGGAAAGGCAATAATGCTGTGGTCCTGGAAAGCAGAGGGCTCAGAGATTTTAAGTAACAGTGATCACAGTTACCACCGTAGAAGTGAGCGAAATAGGTTGTTTATCTTCCTGAAATTCACAACCTATGCAGGCATTCATAAAATAGATAGGCAATCAAATGAGTGTATATTTCTAAGTTATTATGATGCTAAAAAGGAGGCTTTATTGTTAGAAAATAATGGAGAAAGGGTCACTTAAGTTAATATCTTTAAGGAAGTACATTTACCCTGAAATTGAAAGCATACAAAAGAGTGGCAAGAGTGTATTGAATGTATATTAGATTTAAGATGCATGTGTCACAGGTGGTAATATCAGATGTTAAATGCAGTAGTAACTAGTTGAGAATTAAAATAAAATAACATGGGAGGATCTTTTTTTTTAATGTTTTAATTGTTATTTATTTTTGAAAGAAAGAGACACAGAATTCAAAGCAGGCTCCAGGCTCTAAGCTGTTGGCACAGAGCCCAATGCGGGGCTCAAACTCATGAAATGTGAGATCATTACCTGAGCTGAAGTCAGATGCTTAACCCAGCATCACCCAGGTGCTCTAACATGGGAGAACATTAAGCAGAAGCATTAAGCATGCAGATTGCAGATAACAATGCTCAAGAAAAATTAGCATAAAACAGATGTTTGGTTTGATGAATTAGGAAGCTCAATGAAGTCAAGGTTCTGGATAGAGCAATTTACAGTTTTATTTCTGGATTTTCCCTTATAGTAGAGGCTACACTGTACATTCTAGGATCGCCTATTGGACTGAATGACATTCTTTAGTAGGTCAGCTGTCTCCCTCTCTGGGAATGGGAATTACTATCAGCTGAAAAACTAAACAAAACAAAACAAAACAAAAACACGTTGCTTAAGGTCCTAACATCCCACACTACCCCTGACAGGGGGCAACCTATATCCAATGAGTATGAAGCCCGGATGTCTTCTCTACACCTGGAAAAGAATGCAAGATGTCCTAGCTGCAAGTTCCAGTTCCAGTTAGGTTAGCTGAAGCCTTATTGTGTCTATAACACATTCAACGTCTCCATTCACCAATTCTCCTTTATCCCCCTTCTGTTCCTGAGAGGATTTCCCCAAATTTCATTTCCCCAATAACATTTCTTGCATGTTTCTCTCTAAACATTTTTTTAATGTCTATTTTTGAGAGAGAGGGAGAGAGACAGAGTGCGAGTGGGAGAGGGGCAGAGAGGGGGACGCAAAATACGAAGCAAACTCCAGGCTCCGAGCTGTCAGCACAGAGCCCAATGTGGGGCTTGAACTCATGAACTGAGATCGTGACCTGAGCCGAAGTCATACACTTAACTGACTGAGCCCCCCAGGTGTCCCTCTTGCATGTTTACCTCTATTGCAGAGCCCATTCTAGCAACCTGAACTCCAGCAATTGGTTCCAGTGTTAAGAACTGTGAAGGTTCTGGGGCACCTGGGTGGCTCAGTCGGTTAAGTGTATGACTTCGGCTCAGGTCATGATCTCACATTTTGTGGATTCGGCCCCTGCATCAGGGTCTATGCTGACAGCTCAGAGTCTGGAGCCTGCTTCAGATTTTGTGTCTCACTCTCTCTCTGACCCTCCCCTGCTCACACTCTGTTTCTCTCTCTCTCTCTCAAAAATAAATAAAAACATTAAAAAAAAGAACAGTGAAGGTTCTGCAATTTTTATGCCACCTGCAAACCAACTATTTAGCTTACCAAAGCTTCACAGATGTTGACAGAAGACATGAGGGTACTAGGACAGACACAAAGGACAGTGTATTCCTCAGAGCAATAACTGGAGCTAGGTTAGCGTTTGTGCACATTCCTCAGGCTCAGCTCCCACAAGGCCGCACAAGGAATCTCAGATGACACATTGCATGCACAGGGCAGTACAGTATGGAGAGAGGAAGCCCTAGTCTCCAGAACTGAGAATTGACAGTCAGCCTGCCTATGCTTTGCCAGCGGAAGACATTATCTTTATTCAACTGGACAGTAAATGAACCTTCCCTTTGTTCCAGGGAGAGACAATGTATCTTCAAAGACTATTTTCTGTACAGCATTCTGGAAAAAAATAGTCTGAAATAAAGGCAAGTCATTGGAGAATTGCATCTACACACCCAGGAGGCGTTCTGGAAAGATGGTAAAATGGATTTTCAGAACTGTTGATTCCTCCAGCTGGCTAGCAGTGATGAGGGCAGCACACCGAGCACAAGATAACAGTGCAGCCATTAAAATATTCAACTGCCATGAATTGGGATGCTATGCTGGTGAAAGGAATTGTATTAGCAAAGACGATATATTAGATGTTATAGAAAAATGGGTGAGATAAGTCATTATAAGATCAATGGAATTAGATATGTTTTGCTCAGAGCACTTGATGCTCTGGATAAATAATGATAGGCTGTGACAAATTGTCAGTTAGAAATCAAGTGTGTAAAAGCAACCAGAAAACAATTTGACTAAAACCTGGGCCATAGCCATCTTGGCAGGAAGGTATGCACATGGCAAATATGCATACAAAAAGAAGCTCGCCGGTATGCGTCATCAGGGAAATACAAATTGAAACCACAATGAGGTATGACTAAACACCTATGAGAATGGACAGAATCTGGAACACAGACAACACCAAATGCTGACAAGGAAGTAGAGGAATAAGAACTAACATACTGCTGGTGGGGATGGAGAAGGGCATAGTCACTTTGGAAGACAGCTTGGCAGCCTCTTAGGAAACTAAGTACACTCTTAACATATGATCCAGCGATCATACTTCTTGGTATTTACACAAAGGAGTTGAAGCTTATGTTAAAATCTGTATGTAGCTGTTTACAGAAAAAATACCTTAAGCGATGCCTACAGAAGTTATATTCTTAATTGCTGAAACTTGGAAGCAATAAAGACTTCCTTCAGTAAGCAAATGGAGAAATAAGGTGTGGTATACCCATCCAATGAAATATTATTTCGTGTTAAAAATAAATGAGCTCTCAATGAATGAAAAGACATGGAAAAATATTAGATTCATAATAGTAAGTGAAAGAGGACAATATGAAAAGGCTAAATATTGTATGATGCTAACTGTATGATATCTTAAAAAAAACAAAACTATGTTAATGATAAAAAGATCAGTTGTTGCCAAGGATGGAAAGGGAAGTAAATAGGAAGAGTATGGAGGATTTTTAGGGCAGTGAATATTCTGCCTTACATTATAATGATGTATATATGTCATTATGCATTTATCCAAACCCATAAAATGCACAAAACTTAGAGTGAACTCCAAGGTAAATGGTGGATTTTGTGTGATAATGATGTGTCAGTATAGGTTAATCTTAAGCAACAAATGTACTGTTCTGATGAGTAATGTTGAAATGAAGAAGCTCATGCATGTGTGGAGGCAGGGAGGTAGGTGATCTCTGTTCCCATCTCTAAATTTTATTGTGAATCTACAAATACTCAAAAAAAAAAAAAAAAAAGCCTTTAAAAAGTAATTGTGTAGGGACACCTGGGTGGCTCAGTCAGTTAAGTGTCTGACTCCAGCTCAGGTCATGATCTACGGTTTGTGAGTTCGAACTCCAGCCACCTCCCCCCTTCCATCCCCTGCTGACAGCTCATAGCCTGGAGCCTGCTTTGGATTCTATGACTCTCTCTCTCTGACCCTCCCCTTCTCACACTCTCTCTCTCTCAG
Source organism: Hyaena hyaena (assembly GCF_003009895.1). NCBI lineage: Eukaryota > Metazoa > Chordata > Mammalia > Carnivora > Hyaenidae > Hyaena > Hyaena hyaena. The sequence continues at coordinate 664,055 of NW_024081394.1, forward strand.
AAAAAAAAATATTAAAAAAGGTTTTAAATTAATTGTGGATTTTAGAGGACTTACTTAGCAACATTTAAAGAGACTCCTATCTCCTGCTGTCAGCAGGTAGAGAAAACGGAGCCCTAATATTTAATTTAAAGTGATGGAGCTCCTAGACAGGTCTATTATGCCAAGATCAGGGTCTTGATTAAGAAAGAATGAGACACCATGATATATTATTGGGACATCTGAGTTGATGCCCTTGAAAATCTTGAACCTTCAGATTTTCCTAAGCCCTCAACAATAGTCCACCCATATCTATTAAGATCTGAGCCTCCTTACTTGATGATAATGCAAGATAATACATTGCCCCTACCCCCACAAACTCCCTACTTCCCTTTCTGGAATTTAAGTCCCTAGCTAAGGTTAAGTCACTGCCAGAGAAGTGCTGAGACATAAGAGAAGAATGGAAGGAAAGGGACCACACCCTGAAGAAAGGGAAATGTGTAGCATTCATGTCCTAGCATAAGCCAGGAGGGCACAGCATCTGGGCTCTATTTTGAGTCTGCTGGAATAAGTAGGCAATGGCAGGCTAGAAGATAAGGTTGAGTAAGGGAGAGTTTATTGATGTGTGAGCACTTGTCTGGAATTCATAATTTATCACTCTGGTAGGAATCCTGGGAAGCGAGACAAACACGGTACTCAGAGGTCTCCAAGAAGATTGGAAAATTTTACAGGATAAATTAAGTGAATTAGAGATCCCAGAACTGCTGTGGCAGAAAGGAACACAATACTAAGAAAAATGGGCATGCCATATTGCACATGCTATGTAAGCTTGGAGAATTGGCCAGAAAAAATAATTTCACTAGAAGACTTGCAGGACAATCCTTTCACCAAAGCAATCAAGAAGGGACTGTAGAGAAAGGCATCTGCGTGACTAAGAACCAAAATTGCAGCTTTTTCTGTAGTCCAAAGCTGAAGGTATAAAATGCTGTTACTGAACTGGGCTCCCTGATGACAATATATATGAGAGGAGCCCCACAAAATAGAAGTCAAGAGGTGTTACTTCACAGTTGAGCCAGGTGAGCACATTATCATAATGAGATGCAAGATTGTTACGCCAGCTGGCTCCCAAAGGGGACAAATCTTCCATCGTGGGACCCAGCAAGAGTCATATTGAACTTTAAGCTATAGCAGCCATCTGGACACTTTCGATTCCTCAACCAAAAGTCTGGAACGCATGAAAAAAGTCTTCATCCTGGCGAGGATAATTAACCCTGATTAACAGGAGGAAGCAAGCTGCTGTTAAACAATGTGGATAGGGACAAATGTATTTGGCAAGTAGATGATCCACATCTCTGTATCTTGGGACTCCATGGCCCAAGTTTGATATAATTCTGTGTGCCAGAGTCCAGCTCCTGCTGGGTCCAGGGGTCCCTGAAGGATGGACGGTATTGGCAAAGGAGGGAGTGAGAGAGCCCCAAGATCCTTTCTGATCACCAGGCAGGCATCTCTGTCCTGTCGGTTTTGGTGTCTTTATTTATAGGTCAAAGATTAACATGGCATCAGAAAATGGAATTTTTACAATGGATAGATCTTTGTGATAAGATGTTTTTGGAAAATGTACAGAAACAGGTTTTACAGAAATATTCTTGCAGAACTGCCCCAATTATAACGAGGTTGAGTAACTAAGAAACTAACAGGGTGTTCACATTTTAATAACACTAAGATTAAGTCATAGGTTTGTAGATACTCTTATCCATCCTGATCACAGATGCCAGGGTAAGGGAAGGTGTTTGTGGAATGTAGGCCTTAGAGAAAGGACTGCTATACATCATCAGTTAGCAAAGGTATATGTGGTAACTGATGTTCTGCTCTTATATGTTCCTTCTCTCTAAGTTAGGCTCTTTGTCTCTGGGCAAGATTTGGTTTTCCAGTTATATTCTTTATGGCACTGGAGAGCCAGCCATACCTTTAAAGTTTAGCTCATTTCCAATACATAGAATAGCCTCTTCGAGTGCATTTACCTTTGTGTCTAGTTTTATGATTTCTTGAATAGCTAGGGCATGAGAGACATTTTTGGTTAGCTGATTTACATGTTAAGCTGTATGAACCTCTTGGATTAAAGCAAGGGTAGAAACAGAATTGTACACATAAAGGTCAATCTTTTATGAGTAAGGGTCATTAGCCTATTCATAGCTCAAGGGAAAGTATGGAGGGAAACAGGACCTTCTGGAGACACGATGTCTGTTCCCATAATTGACAGAAGTTCCCAAAATAAGTTCCTTCACAAGGTGCAATCATCATACCAGCGCCAGAATAAGGGGATAGGTCACTACTGATATTGATCAACAAGGTACCTTCGGGAGGTCGGTGCTCAAGCAGAAATAATTGAGTGGGGGGTAGATATCAGTCATCATCTAATTGGCAAGAGACCGTGCAAACTTGCTTTAACCTCACCAGAAGTTTTCTCAACTAATGGGCCCAAATGGCTCTCAACATCTGTCAGTTCCATCCCCACAGCCTGGGAATGAGGCAGTAATTAGGAATACAGACGCTTTGAGAATGAGAGTCTTTGTCATCCCACCAGGTAAGCCATCCAGATAAGTCGAGGTGCTGAGACTGAAGGAGGACCCAGAATAGGTAGCAGAAGGAGGAAAAATTGCTTGTGAATTGTTGCCCCAAGAACTGTGAGTGCTGGGTACTGAAGAGACATGTCTCTTGGTCCTGGGTCCCACTGTATATAGCTCTGTGCCATTTCAGCTTCAGAATGGAGGCCTATTATTTTTTTAAGTTTATTTATTTATTTTAAGAGGTGAGAAAAGAATCAGAGAGAGAGAGAGAGAGAGAGAGAGAGAGAGAGAGAGAGAGAGAATCCCAAGCAGGATCCACGCTTTCAGTGCAGAGCCCGACATGGGCTCAAACCCATGAACTGTGAGATCATGACCTGAGCTGAAATCAAGAGTTGGCCACTTAACCAATTAAGCCACCCAGGCACCCCCGAATGCAGGCCTTTTTGGAACAGCATTTTAATCTAACTTCTCTCTCTGGCCAATAAAAAAGTTGTCTTCCCTTCCTTTAATGTGTTATTTCTGGGACCACTTCACAATATTTTTTTCTGCGTTCTGCTGAATCCAACCTAAAGCAGCCCTCACAGACAAAAGATGGCTAATGAAAACTCCGAAGATCACATCCTACTATAATCACTTTTTGTCGGAGACCGGCTCTGTCCGGGTCTAGGGGTCCCTGAAGGATGGATGGTGTCGACGAGGGAGGGATGAGAGAGCCCCGAGAATCTTTCTGGTCACCAGGCAGGCCTTTCCTCTCTGACTGGCCTCCACTTTATTTTATAATTAAGTGTTTGGGGTACGGCACAGAAGTGGCATTTGTCTTAGACAATAATTTCTGATGACAAACTTCTTTGATATGGAAGAATTTCCAGAACATAGATTTGTAGAAGACTCTTGCATAACCTTTATCAATAGTGATTTAGGTAGGTGATTTAGATGCTTACCCTATGGGGAAGGAAGGTATCTTCAGCATACCAGACAATGTTTTTAGCATAAAAAGGGTGGACTTCTTTGTGAGCAGGGGTCAATAGCTCCTTGTTTAAGGAGAAGTATTAAGAAAAACAGGTCTTTCAGGAAACACCTTTGCTCCCATAATCACAAAAGAAGTCCTCAATAGGTTCCTTCACAGGGAGCAATCAGCATATTCAAGGCCAGAATAAGTCACTCACAAATGCCTTGGGGGGCTAGTACTCCAAGTAGAAACAATTGGGTGGGGGTGGATATCTGTCCTTAACTCTAAATTAGGCTCTTTGTCTCAGAGCCAGACTCAATTGTAACTCTTGTGTTCTTAGCCCCCTTTATTATGTAAGTCTTGGATCTGCAAGGCCCATAGGAAGAGCCTTTTGACAATCATCCACATTGCTTTCATCTAAAATCTCTTTTGAAAAGGCAGGAATATGCTTTTCCTTATGAGGAATCTGTGTGGGGAATATCGGTCTGACCTGGAATATTGTGAGGCCTGGTCAATACCAGCAGGCTCATTTCCAACATGAGACAGTAGTAACAGAAGGAGATACCAGTTTTCAACTCTCATGGCAGGAGCTGTGCAAACGCTACCATTTCCTCACTGTGACTGTTGTCCAGTAGGGCAAGTGTGGCTCCCAGCAACTTTCAAAGGCAGGAATAACATAAGAGTGGTGGAGCCAGTGGTCAGATCAGTCAGAAGGCTATTGCACATGAGAAAAGGCTGTGGCTTGGAGAAAAGACTGTGTGGACTGAAACTGTGCTGATGTGATGGAAACCGAAGGTTTAATTTTGAGGGATGTTCAACAGTTATAAGTGGTAGATTAGAAACTATCTATGAAAGAATGATAAGGTGGTTAGGATGAGGTGTATATGTTCAATCAAAGCAAAATATTTTTTTGAAACAAATCAGTTCATATTTTTAAGATATTTTTATTTTTATACATTTAAAAAATATTCTATGTATTTATTTTGCGAGAGAGAGAGAGAAAGCAAGGGAGGGGCAGAGAGAAAGAGAGAGAGAGTGAGAGAATTCCAAGGAGGCTCCAAGCTGTCAGTGTGGAGCCCAATGTGGGACTTGAACTCACAAACCATGAGACCATAACCTGAGTTGAAACCAATAGTCAGATGTTTAACCAACTAAGTCACCTAGGCACCCAAGTTCAGTTCAAATTTTTGCCTTTTCCATTGTTAATTAAAAATATTTTCTTGCCACAAGAACAACACTAGTAGCAATAATGTTGAGATGAACACATGAAGATATATTTTCATGTCATTTACATGTCATTTAAATTAGTTTTATGGACTATTGCTTTGCTAGCATATCACTCTTTTTCAAGACTTCTGATATTTTGGGGCTGGTGTGCCTTTCAATCATTTTATAAACAACCTTCAACCTTCTCACTCATGTTTCCATTAAGAAATTCAATAAACAGGAAACAATATAGATTAGCTAGAGAGCTGTGAAATTTACACAAAGACTAAATTCTGTGCTACCAAACTTCAAACTGTTTATGCCTTTCCCCTCATTCCTTAGGGCCGAAAAGATCAGAGACCTAGGTTAGGACCGTAGCTGGTAGCTCTTTAAGCCCGTTCTATCATATGAAAGTTCATGCCAATGTGAACAGGAAACTGGCTGTTCTGTTTACTGTCTACTTGTGATCTATTTAAATATATCTGTAGATGTCACCTTCTTTGGAGGGTGAGTGACCTCTTATGAAATCTCCAAAATCATGTGTACCTTGTTGGTGCTACTTCATTATAATAATTAAGGTTCATGATTAGCTGGAACATAATTCTGCAAGGCTGTAAATCAAAACTTTGAAATCTGAGTCACATGATGACCAAAGCTGGCAAATAAAAGGTCCAATTATAGAGTAGATATCTCATGTGTATTGACTTCAGCAAAGTTCTATTTACTTAAATAAGTAATCATTTAACACAGGAAAACAACATTCATTTTTGTTTTGGTAATGAATTGTAAAATGAATGCATTCTCACAAGAGGATTCTTTAGGAAGTGCATCATACACTTCTATTGGCTGTGGTGGACTGGCACACTCACACCTGCGCCCAGAGACTGTGACTTTATCAACTGAAAAAAAGGGAGAAAAGCAGCTGCTGGAGTGGTTAGCAGAACTATGAAAAAGAAATCATAATTTTGAACCAGCATTTAAAGATGTTTGAATATTTATTTTAAGGATGTAGAGAAGTTACTGGAGAATAGCAAACACATCATCCTTTGACTCATAAGAGGAGTTTGTGGGAAAATGATAAAATCAGATTGAGGATTCCAGAGAACAAACTTTAATTTCCCCAAATATTGTTATGTTGGTATCCTAAATTAGAGAAGAAAATATAACAGAGAAATTTCTAAGAATTGCCCTAAGTTATTTGTTTAAACCTTTCATCAACATATAACCATGTATCTATATGTCCATACATATGACCGTGTGTGTGTGTGTGTGTGTGTGTGTGTGTGTGTGTGTTTGTGTGTGTGTCTATATGATATAGTGGATCTGGGTGAAGGCACATATCCTTTTACCTCATGTGCAAGGAAATGAATATTATGAATATGTCAACCTTCTTAGGCTTTTCTGTCCCCTCACTCTTTCCAGCTCTGGGAAGGAGTGAACTAGCATCTGAAAATCTTCAGAACGAACTGGCATCTGCACTTCTCCACTGAACAGGAAATTGACATTTAGCCAGCTCTGCCTGAAGCTTCTCTACTTCTGTGGCTTTGTATTAAGATGCCTATGTTTGCTAAATACCTATATAAAGGTCTCTTACAGCTTTCTCAATCACAAAATTGACACAGTAATTGACCTGCTTATCTCCTGAGTCCTTTACTCAGAGTTCATACTCCTGAAGAAGATGTGCTGCAGATCAAGTCCTATAATGGTGACTAGGAATATGACTGCTAAAGTCAGACCACCATGTCCAGATCTTAGCTCCAGTACTTACTACATCTGTGAATTTAGTCAACTCACTTACTGTCTGTTCCTGAATATGCAAAATGAACTATGAAGAGTATCTGGCCTTCCCAGGCACATAACAAGCACTCACTCAATGTTATCTGTATGTATATCAAGAAAGTGTGCTTTGTGATCTCAAGCATGCAGCCTCTTTAATATACACAAATTAGGTTTTGTTATGCTTATAACAGGCAAATGGACTAAACTCTTTAAAATGTGATTAACATATATTGGGATAAAAGATAATTTCTAGATTTTTAAAAATTTATTGGAAAGTGTGAGTTGAAAATGATTCTCAGGAATCTTCAGTTAAGTTTGCATGACATTTAAAAGGTAGGTAAATATACTTCTCTGGGATTAGGTAAAGACACATAAATTAGTAATTTTTTCTAGTTTAAAGAATTGCAATATGACAAAAATTGAACTTAACCTCATCACTTTGTGATTTTTGAATAAGGAAATATAAATTTCTTTTTTCTATAATACAACAAAAATGATTTAATAAGTAGAATGTGTGAAAAGTTTTGAGGCTTAAATAGAATATTTTCACAGTGAAATCTAATATCATCATCAGTTTCACACAACAGAAGGTAGTTAAAATATATGCTAATCATGCTTAAAATGGCAAACTTATGAATTAATATCAGTGTCTTCCAAAATGTTTTATAATTTTGGAAGTTTTCACGGAAGGTTGATTGTATTTGCTGAATTTTAAAATATGAGTTCAGGCAAAAGAATTGGTGTGAAACAAGTTAACAATGAATCTATTTCAAAAGAGCTTATCTACTTTTCTAAATGCTGTTTATAGTTTATACTTCATGCTTTGTAGAAATTTTCCATGTTTCATTATAATTAAACTGAATTCTTTTTCATTCACTAAAAGAGACACTTTTTTTTAAATTAAATGTTTATTTCCTGTAAATATATAAGGCATTTTCTGCTCATTTACACTGGTGCTCAGTTTATTTGGAGAAGTATACATGACATGTTTTTCCCCTTATGACCCCACTTTAGATAAGGACTCAACCACTTTTTCTGTTTCAAAGTTATTGCAAATGCTTCTGGAGCTAGATTGTGAAAATTAATAAATTAATATAACTGTTTATCTATCTTACAATTAAGAATAAATCAAATTTCTCAATATAACTGTCTGATAGTAAGAGCCTTTAACAATTCTATCCTACTTCTCACTAATTAAACAATGATTGTATCATTCATAAAGTGTATATATATATATATATAATTAGCTATATATTATACACACACACACACAATGTGTTTATAAAATATATGTCAAAATCTCCCATATAAATTTTGTCACATGATTACTCTAGAAATATTTCCTGATTTAATACACACAGAGCTTTCTTCTGAGATGGGAAAGCTATTAGCAAGTCATTACTTCTATTTAAAAAGCCACATAAATCAGATAAATAACCTTTTTGAGAATAGAAATAGTAGGAATACACAAAGGCTTCAGAGAAGAGTGAACTGTGCAGAGGTAATCTGAATTCAACAACTGGAGTTATTTCATATACTAAACAAGGGCAAGTTTCAAAGCACCCAAGGTAAACTGCTGGGGACAAAACAAACTAATGAACTTTTGAAGGATATATTGAATGAGGTAGTTCATAGGCTGTTTTTTCCTTCAGTTACCTGCTGAAATTTAGGGCTATACAACTTAAGCAGGAAGCTAAATTCCTAAGTAAGGAGACACCGAAAAGCAAAGCACAGTTTATTTGCATTTTTATGGAACAAAATCCAGAAGGACCATATGGAACACTCAGACTCTCAACTGAGAACCCCTAAGAGTTAGTAGAAACCCGGAGGCAGAGTAAGCATTAGCAGTGCACCAACCCAACTGACAGTAAGCACAATCCCTGATTAAATAAAAGATATCTACAACCACTTTATCACTCTAATAGAGGGAATATTATATTCTCTCTGGAAGAACGTAGCATCCTTTGTGGTCTTCCTATTTTTTGTACAAAATATACTGTTGGGAGCCATTCTGAGCCCACTAGTCGAGAAAACTCTTAGTGAGGTTAAAGCAAGTTTGCACGGTCTATTGCCAATCAGGTGATGACCGATATCCAACCCCACTCAATTATTTCTGCTTGAGCACTGACCCCTAGGGTACCTTGTTGATCAATATTGGGAGTGACTTGTCCCCTTATTCTGGCCCTGGTATGATGATTGCACCTTGTGAAGGAACTTATTGTGGGAACTTCTTCTTTCAATTATGGGAACAGACATCGTGTCTCCAGAAGGTCTTGTTTCCCTCCATAATTTCCCTTGAGCTATGAACAGGCTAATGATCCTTACTCATAAAAGACATGTACAATTCTGTTTCTACCATTGCATTAGTCCAAGATGTTCATAGAGCTCAACATGTAAATCAACTAACCAAAAATGTCTCTCATGCCCTAGCTATTCAAGAAATCATAAAAGTAGACACAAAGGTGAATGCACTCGAAGAGGCTATTTTATGTATTGGAAATGAGCTAAACTCTTTAAAGGTATGGTTGGCTCTCTGGTGCCATAAAGAATATACCTGGAAAACCAAGTCTTGAACAGAGAAAAAGAGCCTAACTTAGAGAGAAGGAACATATAAGAGCAGAAGATAAGTGACTACATACACCTTTGCTAACTGATGGTGTATATCAGTCCCTTCCCTAAGGCCTACTTTCCACAAACACCTTCCCTTACCCTGGCATCTGTGATCAGGATGGATAAGAGTATCTACAAACCTATGACTTAATCTTAGTGTTATTAAAATGTGAACACCTTGTTATTTTCTTAGTTACTCAACCTCACTATAATTGGGGCAGTTCTGCAAGAATATTTCTGTAAAACCTGTTTCTGTATATTTTCCAAAAAAATCTTATCACAAAGATCTATCCATTGTAAAAATTCCATTTTCTGATGCCATGTTAACCTTTGACCTATAAATAAAGACACCAAAACCGACAGGACAGAGATGCCTGCCTGGTGATCAGAAAGGATCTTGGGGCTCTCTCACTCTCACTCTCTCGCCGACACCATCCATCCTTCAGGGACCCCTGGACCTGCCGGAGCTGGCTCGGCCTCCAACAATATACTACATTCAGTAAGACAAATCAATAAGACATGCCACATGACCAAAAAATATGACAAAATCAGGTCCCAAGGTGAAAAAAAAAAACATTTTCAAGGATTATACAGGTGTTCAAGATCAGTGACAAAGTCTTTAAAAGACATATGACTAAAACTAGTCAAGAAATAGATAAAAAGATGCAGAATACAGTGGAGAAATAAATATTTTGCTATAGAATTGAAGGGTACAACAAACAATAAAATAATCATGCTGGAATTGAAAATTAAATATTTGTAATGCACTGTCAAATGATAGGTTTCACAATGAATTAGATACCACTTTAGTCAGAGATGGCTAGATCAAAGATATACCAGTATCAATTATATAAACTGAAGCACAGAGAAGTTCATTAAAAAAAGAAAAGTGTGTTAACACATACGGGACACAAGAAAACACGTAATTAGAGTTTCAGAGGTTAAAGAGGAAAGTGAATAGTACCAAATATTATTTGAAAATATATTATCTGGAGGTATTTTCAAAAACTCAAAAGACTGCAACCCAGATTCAAATGTTCTATAAATTGCAAATGAGAAGAGAAGGAGGAAGAAGAATAAAGAAAGACTAGGAAGGAGGAGGAAAGAGGGGGAGGAAGAAAAAGACAGGGAGGGGGAAGGAAGGGAAAACATATAAGAAGCAATAGCATAACTATCCTTGGATTTCCCAGTGGAAATAATGGAAAACATGGATAGTGGAAGGATACATTCCAAGTGGTGAAATAAATAATTACTAAACTATAATTCCATACCAATGAAAGTATTCTCAACAATAATGACACAGTAAATGTTCATGAAAACTGAGAGAATTCATTATCTAAAAAGGATGAAGAATGACAGACTTGTAACTATGTTGGTAAGAAAAATATATATTTACTGAACAAAGCACTAACTGTAATGTGTTAAAATATAAATTTATTTACTATTATGATTATGATTATTATATGACAAAGTAAGAAACACCAAAAATCTGTCTCCTTACCTATACACAGCAACTGAGCTGGTACAATCTGTCTGGTGTAACTATTTTGGAACTCTGCAATGTATTGAAGACTTACAACTTTCAGTCAAGGCTTAGATAGTAAATTTGGCTAATTTTCATAAGTCAGATTTCAACACAGTGGCACCCTCCCTCACCCCTCAGCCCTAAGTCAGGCACCTGCGCCCTTGTTGCTGGAGCAGTTTGCACACAGCGTGTGGAAGCTAGGGTGGACAAAAGTACCCAAACATTGAGGGTGTATGCTCTGATCACTGATTGCTGCTCTGATCACTGGGGTGCAGACATGCAAGTGACCAGCTCTTGTTACAATTCCACTCAGATCTCAACCGCCTCCTTTGGTGGCTGTAAAATGACTTTTGGGACATTTAAAAGGCTGGCGCTTTCTTCTTTCTGTCTTCTCACTTTACCCTTCTTGGAGCCATATATAGAAGACTAGGACATTGAAAAGTAACTGCATAATCTATGGAAATTAGACACAAACCGTGCATGCCCAGAAGAAGGTGCAGGCTCAGAAAAGACCTGAGAAGATCTTCAAGATTACACTTTAGACTGATCCTCAGTACAGAGACAGCTTACAACAACAATTAAAAAAAAAAAGGCCAAAACAACAATAAAACTCCAGGAAATCCTGGGGAGGGAAAAGAATCTGATGTCACTCACATGATTTGATTCAAGTGTCCAGTTTTCAACCAAAACATAACAAAGGCATACAAAGAAACAGGAAAACATGGCTCCTTCAAATATCTTACAGATGCTCAAAAAAGTAAAGGAAGACATGGAGAGAGTTCAGAAGACTATGAATAAAATGGAAACATCAATAAAGAGATAAAAAACCAAAAAGAAAGCAGAAGAAATTCTGTAGCATAAAGTACAATAATAGATGAAGAATTCACAGAAGTGTTCAAAGGCAGACTTGAATAGACTGAACATTCAGTGAACTTTTCTGAAAAATAGAACAATGAAATTATCAAGTCTAAGGAATAAAAAGAAAAAAAAGAGATTGAAGAAATAGGAGCAGAGCCTAAGGGACCTAGGACACCATTAAGGGGACCAATACAAATTTCCTGAAGTAGGAGAGAGAGAGATAGGGGCAGAGAGAATATCTGAAGAAATAATGACTGAAAAGTTCCAAAATCTGATGAAAGACATGGATATAAACATTTGAGTGATTTCTGTAAGAATTTTGGATGAGTTGCATTTAAATTGGTAGACTATGTATGGGGCACCTCGGTGGCTCAATTTGAAAAGCCTCTGACTCTTGATTTCAGCTCATATTATGCTCTCACAGTCATGAGATCCAGCCTTACGTGGGACTCTGAGTTGACAGTATGGAGACTGCTTAGGATTCTCTCCCTCTCTCTCTGTCCCTGCCTCACTCATGCTCGCTTGCTCTCTTTCTCTCTCTCCCTCTCAAAAAATAAAGATTAAAGAAATAATAATAAAATAAAATGAATTGGTAGGATGTGTAAAACATCATGGCCTCCATAATATGGCCTCTTATCCAAGCATTTAAAGGCCAGAGTAATACAAAAGTTTCATCTCCACCAGGAACAAAAAGTTTTCTTGCTTGACAGTCTTCAAACCGAATCATTGGCTCTTTATGGTTCTATACCAAACTAGATGATTTTTGGACAGGGACTATGGTGGAATCAGCTGTACAGATTTTGGGCTTACTAGTCTCCTTAATGGTGTGGAGACTGGTAATATTATCTATCATATTGCAATGAAGATCTCTGACCCTAATACACTGGCAGTGAACATGTCATTTTTCTCAAAGCAATGGAAAGTCTGAGAACCAGCATTCAACCAGGTATTCAAAATCAGAATTAGAAGAACATGATGATTAATTTTCTTTGCTTTCAGAATAAGCACATGATGCTTAAACTGTATTTTCACATTACACATAATTGTTTGGTTCTATAATCAGCCAAAGTACACAGGATTTGCTTTAAACTCTCAAATATTCTATTCTTTCTGTGTTCCATGTCATATTTGGAGCTCATAGTATCCTGTTTTAAAATTGAACTTAAATGTGTAAGCATAGCATAGAAAAAACATTTCTAAAACAAAATAAAGATTATTACATTATTTATTATTATGTTACTTGAAACATGAAAATAGCTTATGAGTACAACAGACTAAAGAGACATAGAAAGATATTTACTTTTTATCTCAATTTTGGTTTATGCAAACATAGAATATATTTTAAATATACTTTCAACATAATATTCTTTGTCTAGAAACAGCTGTGTTGAGAGAATTGGTGATTTTTTTTGCCTGAAACTAGAAAGACAAGTATTACTTTTTATATGCTTTTATATTGCTTTTAGTTGACGATGACATTTAAAATCTCATTTGAAGCATGGTATAACTATTCAAAGTTTGTTAGTGGGAAGAGCATTTAACTGAACAATCATCATGTCAGATACATAAAGTTGTAGGCAAAAGATGAATAAAAATTAAAAGCAAAAGGAGAGAGGAGGTAAAAGGAATTTAAATGTTCCGATATTCTAGAATTTCCAGAAGAGTGTTCAAAGTAATTTTTATACTACATTTTGTAAAGGGAACATATGGTAATATCTATGATAATCACTAAACAAAAAATAAAATCATTCATAATTAAAAATAGATTTAAAAATTGAATAGTAAAAATATTTTATTAATCCAAAAGAGGCCAAGAAACAAAGAAAAACTGAATGTAAAATAATTGAAAGCAAATAGTGTGTGGTGGATGTCAAATTAAACATAAAGTACTTTAAAATTAATAGACAAAAACTTCCAATTAAAAAATAATTTTATGTTATCTCAACTTCCTGTTAGATAGCCTCGTTCCTTTTTTCGTGACTTAGCAGTTGGGTATCTATGGATTCGAGTACACCTGTGTAGGTATAACAAAGGCTCTTCCATTTATAGAATTCCATTTTAGTCATCCCTCTCTAACTGCTTTCTTGTGAGCCCAAATCCAAGGTTCCTCCAAACCAGAAAAGATGTACACACAAGGAAAAGTCTTAAATAAGTAGCAAGTTCTTCATACTGGTATGAAAGAAAAAGCATAGAATTATTAGAATTAATATACTTTAATTTTAAAACTATGTACTCATCAAGAATAAATACAGGTGACTGTGTATAACCCCATGCAATATGCCATGTATGGTAGTCAGAAGTTTGTTTAAATGTCAGCTCTTAGATTCTTGGCCTTTGGGGAGAATTGCACTATTTTTCATATGTTAGAACATGAGAAAACAAGGGAAGATATCTGTTGATTCAGAGACAACCCCAAATAGTGATTGATTTGGAAGATTTGGAATCACAAATAAATCACTTATAACTTGAGTACTATATGCAGACAATTTACTGCCTATTATTTTTTATGTATATGTTATTGGCATAGGTACCACTTCTTCAACATTTGGATTTATTTCATGTTTTAACAATTGCCTTTTCTTGAAAAATTCTGAATATTTAGCGATGCTATGCCAGCATCCATTTTTACAATTCCTTGAAGATGAGTTTCCCAGCTCCTTTCTTCCTTTTTCTTCCTTTCTTCCTTCCTTCCTTCCTTTCTTTCTTTTTATCTTTCTTCCCTCCCTCCCTCCTTCCCTCTGTCCCTCCCTCTCTCCTTCCCCCCTCCCTCTCTCTCTCTCTCTCTCTCTTTCTTTCTTTCTTGTTTATTCTTGAGAGATAGAAAGAGACAGAGCAAGAACAGAGATGGGACAGAGAGAGGGAGACACAGACTCCAAAGCAGGCTTTAGGTTCTGAACTGTCAGTACATACAGCACAGAGCCCAATGCAGGGCTGGAGCCCATGAGCTGTGAGATCATGACCTGAGCACAAATCTGTCACTTAGCTGCAGAGCCATGCAAGTGTCCCTTCCTGCTTTTTAAAAGATCAATGTGCTTAACTACTAGCCACAACCTTCATGACTGCCTGTGTTCTCTGATAACAAGACTAGCTAAGTGTAAGCAGTAATTTATCATTTTGATTACAATGTTGCTTGTCATAAAGTTATATTTTAAATTGTGTAAAAACACTTTTTAATTTCTATATTATGATTAAAAACATGAGAAAATAAAATCTAGCCCAACAGTGGCACAGATTTGAAGAATAATCCAGTCTACTGTTCACATGAATTTTACCTTATCATAAGTATTTGAGTTCATTAACATAATATCCAGTGGCCGTGGTTTTCTGAATGTTTTTCCAAGTCTAATATTTTGACAGTTGATTCTTTTGTATTTGAATGATGCTATTTTCTATAAATAAGTAATCTTTATACATTTTTTTCTACTCATACTACATCATGATTACGTTAATCATGAATCAATGCTTTTGACTGAAATTAGTGACCAATTTGGAGAGGTTTTGAAAGGAGTGTGGTGCAAGGAGTGAAGACACTACCACCTTAGGCTAGATAAATAGTGTCTTAGGTTAAGATGGGTGATTCGACAAAATTATTGATTTTTTTTGTAAACCTAATGCTATTTGAGATAAGACAATAAATAGATACATGGAATTGATCATATTGATTTTCTGTTATTTCAAATACTATAAAAGCAGGACAAGGGTAGAATCACAGCAAACTTATAGTCTTGGTTAGAGGTTTATATGAAGTAGACACATACCTCAGTAAACACTAGAGGTGTGTTACTGACCATTCCAGAAAAACTCGAAGGATTAGATTTTATTCAAAAAGTGAAGAAATATAAGATGTCTAATATCTTAAATGCTATTAGGAAAATGTTTATCTTAAAATTTGAAATTGTTTTCAACCAGGCAAACATGTACTCCCCAAATAATACTTATCATACTTTTAAAAGTCAATTTGCATGTCCTGAGTGCCTGGTGGCTCAGTCAGTTGAGCGTCTGACTTCGGCTGAGGTCATGATCTCACAGTTCGTGCAGCCTGGCATAGGACTCTGTGCTGACAGCTCTGAGTCTGGAGCCTGCTTTGGATTCTGTGTCTCCCTCTCTCATTGCCCCTCCCTAGCTCATGCTCTGTCTTGCTCTGTTTCTCAAAAATAAATAAATGTTAAAAAATAAGTAAATTTGCGGGGTGCCTGGGTGGCTCAGTCAGTTAAGCATCCTACTTCGGCTCAGGTCATGATCTCACTGTTCGTGGGTTTGAGCCCCGTGTTGGGCTCTGTGCTGACAGCTAGCTCAGAGCCTGGAGCCTGCTTTGGATTCTTTGTCTCCCTCTCTCTCTGACCCTGCCCTGCTCACGGTCTCTCTCTCTCTCTCAGAAATAAATAAAACAATGAAATAACAACTGACACAGAGAGACTTGCACTTGACCCAATTATATAGGCAATTATGACTCTAATACTACAGCTCTAAATAATCATTCACTTGCAACTCTGTATATAAATAATCATTCACTTGCAACTCTATATAGTTCAGAATCTAACTCTATATAGTTAGATTCTTAGATATTCACTTTTTGTAAAGTAGGCTCCACAACCAAAGTGGGGCTTATATCACAACCCTGAGATCAAGAGTCAGATGCTCTACCCAGTGTCAGCCAGGCACCCCTAGATACTCACTTTTATTTTATTTTATTTTTAATGTTTTTATTTCTTTTTAGGAGAGAGAGAGAGAGACAGCGTGAGCAGGGGAGGGTCAGAGAGAGAGGGAGTCACAGACCGAAACAAGCTCCAGGCTCTGAGCTGGCAGTCAGCACAGAGCCCGACGTGGGGCTCAAACCCACGAACTGTGAGATCGTGACTTAAGTGAAAGTCGGACGCTTAACCGACTAAGCCACCCAGGCGCCCCTAGATACTCACTTTTAAAATGATGTAGTCAAAAGAAGAAATCTTTGGAAGGAACTATAAAGTTTAACTAATACATATCCAGGAGCATCTGGCTGGCTCAGTCAGTAGAGCTTCTGACTCTTGGTTTTGGGGTCATAGGTTCGAGCCCCATGTTGGGTGTAGAGATTAAAATTAAAATCTTAAAAAAATCAATATGTATGCACATTAAGAACATTTCCATTTTATTTTAAAACTATAGCTTGAATTAAAATGGTTAAGGAAACACACAAAACTAGTTCACTTGAAACAATGGAAGTATTGGGGCGCCTGGGTGGCTTAGTCGGTTAAGCGTCCAACTTTCGCTTAGGTCATGATCTCGCAGTTCGTAGGTTCGAGCCCCACGTCTGGCTCTGTGCCGACTGCCAGCTCAGAGCCTGGAGCCTGTTTCAGAGTCTGTGACTCCCTCTCTCTCTGACCCTCCCCTGCTCACGCTCTCTCTCTCTCCTAGAAATAAATAAAACATTAAAAAATTTAAAAAAAAGAAACAATGGAAGTATTTATCACATGAAAAATTTATTATAATACTATCTGCTTAAAATGTTATGTGAAAGTGACCCACGTTCAGGCTGTCATCTAATTAAAAGGTCTTTATTTTATTTCATTTTTTAACAGTTTAGTTATTTATTTTGAGAGACAGCAAGAGCATGTGCCACGGAGGAGGGCAGAGAGAGAGGGAGAGAGAGAATCTTAAGCAGGCTCCATGCTCAGCATGGGGTCTGTTGCAGGACTGGATCCCATGCACTGTGAGATCATGACCTGAGCTGATATAGAGTCAAATGCTTATTCGACCAAGCCACCCAGGCACCCCCAATTAAGGTCTTTATATAGAAAAATAGTAAAGCTGACAACCTGAAAAGGAAAGCAGAAACTATTTTAAAATCATGTTTTTAATAATAATACATAATTCTAATTTCTCCTGAGTTAGGATGAATAAAGCCTTTTCTCGATGGAATTAGCATTTCAAATTTGGTATACAAGAGAAAGTATTTTTAGTACTTCCCTGTGGCTATCATGATTCCATAATCTTATTTTTCCTTTTTTTTTTTTTTTTTTTTTTTAAAGCTAGGTAGTAACAATGGCCACAGATCACCAGAAAAGCAGATCTGGTTACATTATATCAGCTATCTGAATTACACCTAAGTAATTAAGGCAGCTGTCTAGTTATTCTTATACTCCATATGTGTGCATTTGTAGGTAAATCGTCACAGGATCTTAGGAAGTACTTGGGCTTTGTATTGTATCTAGGGATTAAGAATTTACAGAAATGTGTGTTTTTTTACCCCTAACTCTACCTGTATCCTCATGATTCCATTAAGTAGTGATTGTTTTGCATAATCTAAGTCAATGAAATGAACTTTACATTTATTCTCGTTGAAATCCATATTTCCTTTTGTGAAGGAAATCTTTAATACTTTGCAGAGTTCCAAAAAATTGACACCAGACAAATTGTGCCAGCTTGGTTGCTGTGTAGGTGGGGAAACAGATTTATGGTGTCTCTTACCTTGTCATATAATAATAATAATTAATAATAATAATAAATAGTATTACTTCATTTATAATACGAATTACTTTTTATTAAAAAGGCACCCTTTAAAGGAGAGTCCACCACCATGCCATCTCCTAAATCCCCTCTTTTGGGACCCACCTGCAACCATGCAAATATCTTAAACCCAAAGTATCTTCATCTTTTCGACTTGACTTAAATGAGGTATTTGTGTGAGTAAATAAAAGCTGTGCTTCTACAAGAGTGTTCTTTGTGAGCCTAAGATACATTTTTAGAGGAAGTTGCCGAATTTCATTCCCTGGACATTTAAAAAATGAGATAAATTCTCTAGTTTCTGAGTGACTGGAATATTTCTACCCGAGGGCAAGAAAATGAACTCTATGCTTTTTAAACTTCCTACAATCTGAGCAATTGTAACTTTTGAAAAAATACAATCAACTGCATTCATTAAATCAATAGTTATGCAGTAGCCTGCAGCACTCCATGCTAATTAGTCATTTTAAAGGGCTTGCTCTCTGAAAGAACGAGCAGATGTATTTTCACATTAGTTCAATTAATTGCTTTCATGATTTTGTTCCTTCTACTCCTTTCTCCCTCCTTCCTTCCCTCCATCAATTTCTCCCTTCCTCCCTCCAGGCTTTTATCCCACTTACATTGCTTTTTAGTTATTTCTCCCTTAACTAATGGTTCTATCTCATTTTATATTAATGAGATTTAAAGTTTTATTAATTTATAACATAACTTGAATTATTTTAGAGTGTTTTGAAAATATATAAATGGAGTTTGAAACATCTAGTTATATTTGTAATGCTTCACTCACATTTCAATCTGGTTAAGGAGAAAGATTTTAAATTTTCAGGAATCATGTGTACCTTTTGGATTGATAAGATTTTCAAAAAAGAGTTTAAGAATTACATACATGAAATAAAGGTATTCATATTCAGGATGGTGTAGAAAAAGATATGCATGTGCATATGCTCTCTGGATTTATGGATTACCATCAACATAAACAGATAAGGTCATTGTCACTTGAATACATTAATTGCATTAAATATTCTGGTCAATGATTATGGGACGTATTTTGACTTTGATCTTAATTCATCTGAAAATTATTTTTAGTTTTCACAGTGTAAGTTTTGCACTTCTTTTGCTTAATTTATTCATAAGCATTTTATTCTTTTTGATGTTATTATACAAGGAAATGCTTCCTTAATTTCATTTTCAGATTGGAACTAAGGAAATACAATTGATTTTTATATGTTGACCTTGCATCTTGCAACCTTGCTGAACTAATTTTTAAGTTCTAATAATAGTGTTTTACTGAATGCCTTAAAATTGTCTATGCATGAGATCATGTCATTATAAACAGATACATTTACTACTTCCTTACAATTCAGATGTATATTTTATTTCATTTTCCTGCCAAGTCATCCTGACTAGAGCTTCTAGTACAAAGTTAAATATGTGTGGCAAAAGTAAATATACTTGTCTTATTCCTGATCTTAGAGTGTCTAGTTTATTTGGGCTGCTCTAATAAAACTTTCATAAACTGAGTAGCTTATAAACAACACAAATTTATAGCTCACAACTAGAGGCTGCAGAAGTTCAAGATCAAGTCATCAGCAAACTCAGTATTTGATGAGGGCTTGCTTTCTTATTCATAGATTGCTGTGTTTTCATTGAATCCTCAAATGGCAGTAGGAGTAAAGGATCTCTCTGATGTCTCTTATATAAAATAAAAAAGCCCATTCATGAGGGCTCCTCCTCATGACTTAATATTTTCTCAAAGGCCACACCTCCAAATACCATCACATTGAAAATTAAGTTTCAACATATAAATGGAGGGGCATAAATATGCATTCTTATAGCATTCCATACCTGACTCCCCCAAGGGCTGCTATAACAAAATACCAGAGACTGGGTAGCTTATGAACAACAGAAACTGATTTTTCTTACAGTCCTGAAGACTGGAAGTCTGAGATCAGTGTGACAACATGGTCAGGTAAGGGCCCTCTTCTGGGTCACAGACTTAACCGCTATTGTCATATGGTGGGACTACATTCTACCCAGTGGGACTACATTCTACCTCTGAAGCTCTCAAGGGTTGGAGTTACATGTGTGAGGCTTTCTTGGACTGGTATCATGCTCTAGTGATTCTGTTGCTCTTGAGATCACACAGTTCCACTGGGCATCTCCATAACAGGAATTTTTTGTGTTCACTGTGTATAATACTTTTTATATATTGATGGATTCTATTTGTTAGTATTTTGTTGAGGAGTTTTTTTCAATTTATATTCATAGGAGATATTGGTCTGTAGTTTTCTTCTTTTGTAATGATTTTGTTGATACCGACCTCATAGAATGTGTTGGAAAGTGTACCCTCTTCTACTGTTTGTAAGAGTTTGTGATGACTTTGTAATAATTCATCTTTAAATGTTTGGCAGAATTCAACAATGAGACATTCTGTGCTGGAGTTGGTTTTGTTTGTTTGTTTTGTTTTTTATTGTGGAGAGGGTAGTTTTTGTGATACTAATTTAATTTTTTTCTGTATAAGTTTACTCAGATATTTATACCTCCTTAACTCACTTTTGAATTTGACTATTTCATCTTATTAACCTATTAGTATACAGTTATATATAGTATTCTTTTATAATCCTGTTTATTTTTGTAAGCTCTTTAAATTATTTCCAGTAATTGTAGCCATTCTCAAAAGAGAGGTAATGAAGTGTCCAATAAATGTTGCTAAATTGTCTATTTGTGTCTTTTCTGGAATTTTTGCTTCACACATTTTGTTGTCCAGTGATCAGGTATTTGTATGTTTATAATTGTTATATCTTCATGATGGGTTGACTTTTTGTTATAAAATATTCCTCTTTATCTCTGTAACTTTTTTTTGTTTTAAAATCTATTATGTCTGATAGTAGTATATCCAGTCATGCTTTCCTGTGCTTGATGTTTCATGATATATATTTTCCATCATTTTTCTTTCAATCTATTTTTTATCTTTGGACAGAGTATGTCTGCTGTGGACATAAAATACATGGATCTTGTTTTTTCACCAAGTCAGACAATCTCTGCCTTTTGATTGGATTGTTTAATCCACTTACACTTAGTGTTATTATTGATATAGTTGGACTTACTTTATTATCTCTATGCTTATGTCTTTTTCATCCCTCCATTCCTCCTCTACTGTTTTCTTTAGAGTTGAATATTTTCTAATATATATTTTAATTTCATTAATTATATATTCTGTTTTTGACTTAATTGTTCCTTAAGGGCTTACTAGACACACCATAAACTGTCAAAATCTATTAGAAATGTATAACAATTCTAGTGAGCTATAGAAATGCTATTTCTCTAATGCTCTAATCTCCTTTTTTCTGGGCTATTATCATTATACACATTACGTCTATACATGTTACAAAACCAGTGTTCATTATTGTGACTATTGCTTGATTTAATTTTATGTCTTTTAAAGAAGCTGAGAAATGAAAGGAGAGAATGTATACATTTACAGCTTTTACTATATTAATCTTCCTGTTTACTATTTCCAGTCTCTTTGTTTGATGCTTTGGGTTTCAGTCACCACATCCTACCTTTTCCTCTGTCCAGTAGAATTTTGTTTCCACCTACCTCCTTTGTAATATTAATGCGTATGTTATAGGCTTATATATGTTATATATACACAACCTAATTGTATGTACATTGCTTTTGAGAAATTCTGGTGCATTCTTATTCCCAGGAAGATAATGTGGTTCTCAACTAGGACACAGAAGTCCTCAGTTGTTTACTGCTCTCATCTTGAGTGGAGTATATGCTGAGAGAAACTGAGAGGGAGGTAAGGGTGGGTTATGGTTCAAAAGCAAAAGACTCACTTTACTGAATTTTAGTAAATTTTCTTGAATAAATGTTCCTTCATTTTCTATATGCTATTATGATGATTTCAGGAAACTTAGATGATTTATCATTTTATAATTTTCAAATGTTCATTGGAGAGCAGATCCATTGAGCACTACATATTATCAATCCAGAATTGATATATTTACTTCTTATGCAGTAAAATTCAGGCTTTTGTTTCTTTACTTTCTCTTTCCAAATAATCCTTTTTCTCTTCCAAATCAGAAACACATCCTATAGAGAAAATTGGCTACTCTAGGGATTTCTTTACCCAAGAGGACTCTCTGTAGATATTCAAATAAATTTTTCTCTGTTCTGTATTGTTAAGTGTGAAACATTGTTAAAAAAATAATATAAAATCAACATGAAACCCTTATATTCATTTTATGAAAATTACCTTTAGTTCAGAAATATTCATAGTATATTAGACTGTACATTGTGTTTTAAAAACAAATAAATTAAATAATCAATCTCCATAGACAGATAAAAATACATAACTTTTTGGTTTTCCCCCAACTTTTATTATTTGACTTATATATAAGAAAATGACTGCTAAATTTTTGCACTTTATTTGACCAGTAATTCATAAGAATTTATTGAATACTTATACCTTGTATTTATAAATAAGTATTTGTTAAATACTTATATATTGGTACATATACCTTGTATAGATTTGCTCTAACATATAGAGTGTGGTTTCATAAATTATAATTCTTAACAGTGCAAAATTACTTTGGAATATATGCTTTTCTTTTTAAACAAGATTCTGAGGTAGCATAAGGAAAACACTTTTTCTTACTCATTTTTAAATATGAAATGACCCTGAACATAGTAAAAATTAATTGGCTATAAAGCCAACTTTAAAAACAAAACAATTTTATAAACAATACAAGCATTCTTAGTAATATGTAAAACCTCACATTGGCAACTTGACTCTTTTTTTTCAGATTTATATTCAGACACAAAACTCTAATTTCTACTGTGTAAGCAAAGGATATACCTCTATGACTAAGAATATCAGGCAATTAAATTCCAACTC
This sequence comes from Hyaena hyaena, assembly GCF_003009895.1. Classification (NCBI taxonomy): domain Eukaryota; kingdom Metazoa; phylum Chordata; class Mammalia; order Carnivora; family Hyaenidae; genus Hyaena; species Hyaena hyaena. The sequence goes on from NW_024081394.1 coordinate 686,908, forward strand.
TCATGATGGTAGTAGGACACATTCCTCTGAGAAAATAACTTGAAAATTTTCTGGGAAATGTTATTTTTGCAAGTGGGTATAGAGTTTAATTTTCGAAACAAGTTCTTACATGTCAAAGGTAAGAATTTTAATGATCCTGTAAGATTGTGGCTTTGGATGCTATACTGTCTGCCAATATTTATACATGCTGAATATACTTAACTTTCACTTAACTCATATAGCCACTATGTTTATGCTTAACCACAGAGTCTACACTAATTCTGAAGGCTTTTGGTAGTTAAGTATGCTGAAAAGAAAAAGATAATATCAGAATGAGTTTGAACAGAGGATAAAAGGAAAGAACAGGAACCAGGGACTGTTGAAAGCAATATTGAACAGTATTTCACGTGTTGGTTTATCGAGTTCTTGTGAACTGGAAACCAGCACACTGAATTGATAAGACAGGAACAGAGGCAGAAGAGCGAGAATAAGTGAGTATTTGTTATTGTTGTTTGTTTGTTTTGTTTTTAGGAAGCAATATTGTGCTCAAGGGAAGTGTACCAGGGGTATAAGTGTGTCTTGGGAATGAGGCCAGAAAGAGGTAGGTAAAATATCTGGACCCTGGATATAAGATGGCATTTGTGATGATGAGTATCCTGGAGGTAACTGCTATGGGGTAAAGAGGTAAGATTTATGTGAAATGAAGTCTACAATAATGCCAACAAACAAACATCCACTAGATCAGAGGCAAGACCAAGAGACTTGCAGATATTATGAGACTATATCATCTGTACTTAGTTGACTCTTTTCTTCCTCCAAGTAGTTGTCATGTGTGGCTATACCCTACTTTTTTCAAAAGTGACCAGCATCTCTTTAAATGTAATATTCCAATGAAATTTCCTGTTATACATAGAACAGTTTGAGAGTGTGGCCTTACTTTTTAGAATTTTTTATTAATTTTTAAATAGATTATTGTCAAGTTGGTTTCCATATAACACCCAGTGCTCATCCCCACAAGTGCCCTCCTCCATACCCATCACCCTCCCTTCCCCTCCCCCCCATCTGCCCTCAGTTTGTTCTCAGCATTCAAGAGTCTCTCATGGTTTGCCTCCCTCCCTCTCCCCCACTACTTTTCCCCTTCTTCTCCCCCATGGTCCTCCATTAAGTTCCTCCTAATCCTCCTATACTACGGTATCTGTCCTTCTCTTGATTTATTTCACTCAGCATAACACCCTCAAGTTCCATCTATGTTGCTACACATGGCCACATTTCATTCTTTCTCATTGCCATGTAGTATTCCATTGTATAGATAAACCACATCTTCTTGATCCATTCATCAGTTGATGGACACTTAGGCTCTTTCCATGTTTTGGCTATTGTTGACACTGCTGCTATGAACATTGGGGTACATGTGCTCCTATGCATCAGCACTCCTGTATCCCTTGGGTAAATTCCTAGCAGTGCTATTGCTGGGTCATAAGGGAGGAGATCAAGAGCAAAAATAAACTATTGGGACCTCATCAAGATTAAAAGCTCTGCACGGCAAAGGAAACAACCCATAAATTAATAGACAACCAACGGAATGGGAAAAGATAGTTGTAAATGACATATCAGATAAAGGGCTTGTACCCAAAATCTATAAGGAACTCACCAAACTCCACACCCAAAAAACAAACAATCCAGTGAAGAAATGGGCAGAAGACATGAACAGACACTTCTCCAAAGAGGACATCCAGATGGCCAATAGAATTTACTTTTAATCAGGAAACAACATGGTTATACATTTAAATTGTGTGACCAGTTGAGTTGTGGGTGATAAAATGGTTTTATATTTTTCAAGTTCTTAATTTTCCATAGGAGTACAAACCATGAAACTGACATTCTGTCTATTGGATAACTATAAAAGGAGATTGCCCAAACATTTTGAATGAAGGAGCTTATATAATGATCATCAGAAGGAGAAAAGATATGATCATCTCCAATATGTCTATTCTGGAGATTAATGTGGGTCATGAGTCCTTTAGTAATATTGTAAAACAAAATTCTAAAGTCATTGGCTTGCTTGTTACCTTCCAGTGATCTTGCACTGTCCCTAAGCTAAATTCCCAAATTCTTAAAATTGTATTAAATGTCCTTTTTAAAAATGTTTTATTTATTTTTGAGAGAGAGAGAGAGACAGTGTGAGCAGGGGAGGGTCAGAGAAAGAGGGAGACACAGAATCTGAAGACAGGCTCCAGGCTCTGAGCTGTCAGCACAGAGCCTGACACAAGGCTTGAACCCCTGAACCGAGAGATCATGACATGAGCTGAAGTCAGATGCTCAACCAACTGAGCCACCCAGGTGCCCCTAAATGTTCTCTATCTTGTCTCCCTCTCTGGTCATGTGCCTTTATTGGTCTATATGACCTGGGTATGCTAGTCCTCTCTAGATTTCTCCAAAACATTCTGCATTCTTTCTCCTCAGGGTTTTTACTCATGTTGTCTCTTTTCGTGGAAATACTTCTCCAATATTTATTAACTATCATCTATTCATCTTTCAAATTAGCTTAATTATTAGTTTTTCAAAGAAACCTTGTGTGAGCTCAGACTGGGTAAAGTTTTCTGTATATATTCCCATAATCATGTGTACTTCCCTTTATTTAACACTCATTATGCTAAAAATTGTAATTCCCATTCACTTGCTAGACTCTAAATTCTAGGAGGACTGGAAAAGCTGTTCTTTTATTCACTGCTGTATCTCAAAGTATATACCTTCCTATCATACAACTGTACTATTTGTTAAACTGAATTGAAACTTTTATTATGCCTATTACTGCATTGCAAATATCTCCTGCACAACGATATTTCCCTTAATTCCCATAAACACAAATAATTTATTTCTAATTTATATAGTTTGAGCTTCTCTCAAGGCAACATGCTACTTCTGTAATAAAGCAGACTGAAATGTTTTAATAAGGGAAAATAAAACCAGTTTTTTTAAAAAATGTATGCTTATGTCAACTATATTGTTTCACTTAATCCTCCATAAAAGACTACAATATGAGAATATCACCCTTGATTTATATATTACTTGTCAAAGAGCACAGCTATTAAATGGCACTCAGGTTTGCATAGTGCTACATTTTCTCTCCTTTTCCCTTCAGTAAGTCTGCCAAACTGTGGAGGAAAAAACACTTCACTTGCTGTTATTTTTGTTATCTAATGCTGCATAATAAACTTCACATATAGTGGAATGAAACAACCACCATGTTATTATCCTTCAAAATTTTGCAGTTCAGAGATTTGAACCTGGCAGTGACTTTATCATAGTTAGCCACATCTGGGGCCTCTGCCCCAGGGGAGTCTTGAATGGCTAGAGATGAGTTGAATACTGGGTAATGGAATTATCTGGATGCTTCTTCACTTACATATTTGGTACCTAGCTGGGATGACTCAAGGTCTAGTCTCAAAATTGTTGATAAAGGGTGTCTGAATATGGTATTTCCATGTAACTTAGACATCATCACAGCATGGAAGCCTAAAGGTAGTTGAGCTTCCTACATGGCAGCTGAAGTATGCAAGAATGAGTGTTGTAATAAGTAGCCATATGTCCTTTTATGACCTAGCTTCAGAATTCACACAGAATTACTTCAGCCATATACTATTGGTTGAAGCAATCAGAAGCTGCTGGTCTGACTTTAGCGGAAGGATATGGTTACCCCTTGATATGAGGAGTTTCAAAGTACCTGTGGCCATATTTAAAAACTGCCACAGGTATTTTCTCCTTTAAAGAGAGACCAAAACTATTGTCAGCAGTAGAATCAGGATTGGAACACAGCTTGTTAATGTTACATATGCATTTTTTTCCTCATCTTCTTTGTCATTATAAGCTTTTTTTGAGAAAAGATGAGAGAGTAAGTGTTTTAATTTACTCCTCAAATTTTTCTCATATATAACAATAAATAGGATATGGTACAAAAGGAACTTAAAAATTAGTTTGTAGAAAACAAAAAATATCTAAGTTTACATGTTCAGGGTACAGAGAAGACATGCAAATATGAGTAAGATTTGGAGCAATTGTTTAAAAAATGAAGTCTTCTAGTTTTATGAAAGAAACCAGGATAACTGTCCACTGATCACATTAAATCTCTTCTTTAGGTCTGCTCTCAAAGTTGATGCAGCCACCTATATGATTACTTTAGACTTCCGAAGGAAATGGAAAAAGAAAAAAAAATTGGGACAATTGATGGTAGAGAAATCTTAAAGTTAACTACTATAAAAATAGATGGTTCATTACTTGAAAAATAAGGATATGGTTCAAATTTCTAATTTCACTAGTCCACTCGTGGTAAAAAGATGTAAGTGATTTTAAATATGGCATGTTTAGAATGATCTTGTAGGGATAGTACATGCAGAAATGTTATGTGTTACTCGTTTCTTGGTTCAGAAAAATATTTAACTGGAGCAGGCTTAAGTTGGGTAATTATAGTATTTCTAATCCTTTTACACACTGTGAAAACAGTTTCTGTTGAAACTCAGAGTTTTAATATTGAGTTACATTTTATTTATATTTTGAAAATTTAAGGACTCTTGAATCTCCTTAAGTAAATTGTAATTTAATGCAATTTCAGTTACACTCAGCAGTGTAGTTACATCTTGATTGAAGTCATTATAAAGGAAATGTAATCACATCCTGATGATCCTCACATTTTTTTGAGTTAAGGATTAATTGATTTTATTGTGATTCTCTTTCAGGAAAAGGAGTATCACCTACATGCTACCTATATTATTGTCTAAGCAACACCTAGGAGTTATTTGCATGTTTATTATCTTTGAGAGTATACAAATGTAATATGGAATAATAATGTATTTTTTAAATGTATATTTAAAATACATGCAAATTATGTATTTTAAATGTATTAAATAATGACATACTTACAATAACAGTTTTTGTTGGTTTTATAATAGTGTCTTTCCTTGAAGTCAATCCCTTGGAACTACAGGAAAGATACTACCAATTAGTTACTGGAAAGTACATGCTAGCCTTATTGTTTTTTCAAATTTTGTGAATAGCCTTGATCTCTAACATACTTGATGGAAGTCTCCATATTTCTGCCTTATATTGGAATTGGCTTAAAAAATTATCTGAAAAATACTAATTGTGCATTTACCAAGACTTTTACATTATAATTGTTATTGTCCTTATCGGATGTCTACAGTTAAGTAAATACGTTAAAAGTCAGTTTCTTGTGCGGCATCTGGCTGGCTCAACTGATTAAGTATCCTACTCTTGATTTGGGCTAGGTCATGATCTCAGGCTTCAGGCCATGATCTCAGGGTTCATGAGATTGAAGCCCCATTATCTGTGCTGTCATCACAGAGAGCATGTTTGGGTTTCTGTCTCTCCATCTCTCTTTCTGCCCCTTCCCCCACATCAGCTCTCTGTCCCTGTCTCTCTCTATTAAAATAAATTAACATTTTTTTTAAAAGGCAGTTGAGGGTAAAACACACTTTCCCAAAACTATCATTGTATTTATTTTCCTATTCCATTGGTTCTCTGTCTTCTCTCTCTTAAGTCATATCTCCTGGGTTTCTACTACAGCTCTTTATATTTCCTTCTCCTTCTGCTACCTTTGGAAATGTGTTCTGTCTTATCGATCTCTGTTTCCACCAAACACTTCTCATCCCTTTCTTGATTATATGACCACCCAGATAACTCTAAGTAAGATACTAGTATACATTTGTTTCCCCTACTTTGCACTGCCAAACTTCAAGTAACACACTTTCTTCCCCTGTCTCTGCCTCCAAATAAAAATGGACTTAAGACTTTTAAAAACTAAGGGCAACCACACTTCACGGTTAGGGAAGAAAAACTATAGTGAACAATGATTGTGGGTAAGATAACATGGTCAGAATGGACAACTTTCATGTAAGCACCCAATAGTTACTCTATTAGTAGTTTCTCTACTTGATGAAGAAAAGTGATAGAAAAAAATTGAATGGCTTCATTCTTATGATTTCTTGTTTGCTATCATAAATATAAAGTTCTCCACTTCTGTTAAATAGGAAACCAATGATGATACTGCTTACTGAAAACCATCTGTCCATGTTCATCTATATCAACAAATTCTGGCCAGTTTGCATTAGTACAAGCTGTTATTTCTGTCTTTGCCAATGTTTAACAATGTCATGTGCGTTTACTTCTTCTCGAGGCAGCATATTCTATGAAATTCTCAATGACATATCTGATTTTCTAGAAAGATAATATTTTTATTCTTCATGGTGTTTAAAATACATAACAAATTCTGTGATCTGTAAAATATGTGCACTAAAATTATTTCAGTTTCATATATAAATAATTTTATAATGGCTACCTAATAATCTAAAATATTTCTATTTCAATAAACTTTATACTAATACTTTTCAAAAAGGAGGTATTACTTGTCTAAAGAAAGCTTAGCTATACATTATACATTCAGAGTCTCCATCAAAGAATTCACAAAGCAATAAATTTTAGATATTAAAATGGAGCATTAAAAAATTACTGATTTAAAATGAGAAATTTTTAAAGCCTCAGTCTTAGATATTTTAGGCCTGGTACTGCCAAACTGGAAGATACTTGAATGAAAAGTGTCTACAAGGATACCATACTAGTAATACAACTTAAAGAAGAAAATACTGTGTAGAGTGAAAAATAAGATTTGTTCTTCCTCCAAAAAATAATCTTTCAAATCAGTGACTAAAAATGTGGAGTTATGTAACTTATTTTTAAAGTTTTTGTTTGTTTAATTATACTGAGAGAAAGAGAGAGAGTGTGTGAAAGGAGTAGGGACAGATAGACAGGGAGAGAGGGAGAATCCAAAGCACAGTCTGCACTGTCAGCACAGAGCCCAGTGTGGGACTTGAACTCATGAACTGTGAGATCATTATGATAAGAGAAGATAGGATTCAGTAGGTAGTGAGGGACAGATTAGGACCCGAGGTCCCTGGGTGGGGAAAAACACCTATTATGGAACAATGTTGGGAGTGTCTGACCATAGCAAGCCCCCTCAGGCATAAAATTCCTCATAGGAATCTAACAACCCCACCTACTCCCCCTCAGGTTGCTCAGGCACTCCTGAGAACCCCAGGTGCCCCTCTATTCTTTCTTTCTTTCTAATCTTATATTCTAGTAAACTTTTGCCTGCTACCCACTTTGTGTCTACCTCTTCAAGAGGTGAGACAATGAATCCAGGTATCATGGAAAAAAATTCTGCAATATCATGACCTGAGCTGAAATCAAGAGTCCCACACTTAACCACCCTGGTGCCCCTACTTTTTTTTTTTTAATTAAATATCTGTTATTGAGGGGCACTTGCATGGCTGAGTCAGTTGAATGCCTGACTTTTGATTTTGGCTTGGTTCACAATCTTACTATTTGTTGTTTCGAGACCTGAGTCAGGTTCTGTGTGACAGTGCAGAGCCTGCTTGGGATTCTGTCTCCTCTCTCTGTCCATCTTCCACTCTCTGTCTTAGACAAATTAAATAAGTTTATTGAAACTTATATTTTTTCTAATTGATGAGAGTTCAGTTCTACAATGATGGAACTACAAAGCAAGAAAACAAAACATCAGATCATATTCCTTATGTTTGTTTAAACAGAATTTACCTCTATGAAACATATAATTAGTATTATGATTATCTAAGATATATATTCATACCTCACACCATATAAAACGTTCCCTAAATGGAAATCATTTTAGATTAAATGTAATTGTGATGATCAAGTTAACTTTCATATTTAATGCAAGTTAGATTATATTTTACCAAGCATCCTTTTGACAGCCTGTTTTCTATCTTTTTTCCCATGGATTATGCAGAAGTAAATTCTAAACAATAAAAAGATGCCATTTTCTCTCTCCCCTTTGCTTTATAACAATTTTCTTCTGTGAATAATTCTGTGCTGTATGGGTTAGAAACATAGATAATGAAAAGAAGAATTACTGAGATCTCTTTCCCCCACCTCCAGGTTGCCAATATATTCACTTCTCCACTCTCTTCTGACTCCTACACATTTGTTTATTATCTTCCTGAGCTGCGTGTTAATGTGAAGGCTAGCAAACCAGCGATCTACCATGTTCTGGTTCACAATATTGTGAACATGTTGCTCATTCTGCATATATTTAAAAATTTTGATTTTCAAAAATATTAAAAGTAGAAGTACATGCTCTACAATTTGAGTCATAACATTTTTTAACAAATACATGCAGCATAGCAAAGTAATATTTTATTTAATTGCACCCACCATGTGTTTATTGTGGCAGAATAACTCACTGCCCATCAGGCTTCCAGACCACCTTCTTCACCAGTCTGTTCCAGAATCAAGACATACACAGGTGGTTGATTGTGAATGCCATTCCAACTATGGGGTGCTCTGTTTGATGCAATCAGATTACCTCAGGCGGGTACTTCTACTGGTCACTGGCACAGTCTTTCTAAAAATAGATATGAAATCATACAAATATCTATCTAAATTCTATATGTCTTCTTTTTCCAGGAATGCAAATCCTTAATGCAGCATTTCACAGGAAGCAGAGGAATTTGCAAGCAGGTAGACAAGTCAAAAAACAAAACAAAGACATTTCTTCCTTCTTAGCTATACCTTTAGTTACATAACAAACACTGCAAATCCACTTATTTCTTCGCAGTTTATTTTTCTACTCTAAAAAATGTATGTTCAAATTGCTTACAGTGTTACCCTGTCCTTTTTCTTAATGATGTCCTTCTTCTTTAGTATCAGTACTGAAAAGTATTCTTAATCCCTAATACTTTTCCAGGAAAACTCTGCTGGCATATTAAATGGCAGCTAGAGAAAGATGAATAATTAATAATAATTATTGTTGATACGAAAAAGAAGAAGCGCACATTTGGTGTGGGGAGTTGAATATTGATGGTATATCATTACATAAATATTTGAGAGGTTTTTTTTTCTTCTTGGTTTGGTTTTTATGAAGTAATGGGCATCCAGATGGAAGCTCTTGAATTCATTTCAAGTATATTATTTTAAATAAAATATATTTATATTGTTTTTGAGATAAGCAGACATTTGTGATGAAACTGGCTCTGGCCAGAAACATTCTGTTCATATTATTCTCATCCTGATAATTGTAGACAGGAAAATCTATCAATATATTCTATCCCTTCCCTCCCTTCCTCACCTCAAACACAATATTATGATGCTGCACTTTAACACTTCTGGAATACTAGTTATATAAAGTCATTTTTCATTTATTCCTGGAGAAAACATTCCCCAAATATCAGTATAGATGTTTTATTTTTTCAAGGCACCAGGAGTTTTTTTTTTTTTTTTTTTTTTGTTTTTTTTTTTTTTTTTTTTTTTTTTTTTTTTGGTGTGAGTAAACCATATATTTGCATTTTCAATCAATTTCTAGAACTCTTTTAGGAAATAAAAAATAAATTTTGTGATAAAGCCATTATTCCTTTTAATTGTTAGTGGATTCTGTTTGACTTTGGCATTAATAGGTTGATTGTTTCATTTTTAGTACCATTTATACATGAATTTTAACTGAATTCCCAGAACAACTATTCCCTTTGTGGGGTTGAAATCAATGACACAGGACATTATAGTAATCCACCATTGTTATTTCCCCTGGCAAAGCTCCTCAGCATTAAAAAAAACATGGTGGATTTTTTTTTTAACTCTAGTTTGAAAGCCACAACACGTGACACCAAAAAATTAAAGCATACACAGAGTCACATATATACTTCAGTTAGCAATGTAGCTTATGTCTCATAACAATCTCTACCCAGCCTGCAACTTCAGAGCCCTTTTAATATATTATATTAATATTAAAACTTTCTTCTGAGAAAAAGGGCCTTGATTCCTCTATTTATGCATTCTTCTTTTAAATTTTCTAATGTTTATTTATTTTTCAGAGAGATGGAGTGTGAGTGGGGGAGGGGCAGAAAACGAGAGGGAGACCCAGAATCTAAAGCAGGCTCCAGGTTCTGAGCTGTCAGCACAGAGACCAATGCAGGGCTTGAACTCACAAACTGTGTGATCATGACCTGAGCTGAAGTCGGACACTTAGTTGAATGAGCCACCCAGGCACCCTTCTATTTATGCATTCTTATTGCAAAAACAAATTGTAGATATGGAAAAAGGAGAGGAACAAATATTTTTAAGCATCTATTCAAGACAGACATTGTTCTGGGCACTTAGGAGAGACCATACTGTCTGTATTTTTGGAAAATTTACCCATAAAGCAGCTAATGTTTTTAAATTGTAAAAGACATCTTCCATTTGCCATTTCAAATCCATGTCCCACATTTAACCATCCAGCCTTATTTACCCTTGATGTTGACCTTTATGGATAATATGGCTTCTGGGTCCTCTGACTTTTCACGGTCATCAGCCAATGGGCTCTAGCAGGAGATCGAAAGGAAAAAGCAAGAGGTCAGGATATGAATTCCCCTTCTTTCTTTCTTGAAAGGAGCTGTGTTCTTCAATTACCGATAGGAACAAAGCACAGACTCAACAGGATGTTTTAATTCTGATTTTGAGACTTAGTGGTGGTAAGGAAGTGGCTGCTGAGAAGTGACTGGTTGTTTTACTATCTTTGGTGATCTATCTCCCCTTTCACTATACCCACACTATACCCACACCACTGTAAATAAACCTTCCTTGAATTGTTCTATTCTAGGTGTAATGTTGGTTTCTGTTGGGACCCAAATTATGTACAAACTTTTCAGATCAAAAAGCTTAACTCATACATTAATTTCCACATTTGCAGAATAAAAAATATTCCTCCCAAATTTCTGTAAATGTTAAGGGTCTTGATTTATAGATAAATTAATTAATTGTATTAATTACATTTCCATTAGCTTTTCCTGGATAGTGTATCTCACTACATTAACTGAATATAGTCTCTTACTTGATTTACATACAAAAATTTACACACATATACAGACACACATACATGCACACACTAAGACATTTGTATTTGTGAAACTTACTAAAGATCAGAGAGATGAAGGCATAAGAAAGATGTCAGAGTTACAAAAAGAACTACAATTTGAATATTAAAGATTCCTCTTCTTTTAAGCTCCTTTACCCCATTAATAGAAATTTTTAACTCTTGTGGTTGATATTCCAAACTCCACCTTTCTCCTGCCATTTTCTTTTTTCCTTTATGTTCTCTGTGCTCTTATCTAATATCATATCTGATGTCTTCCTGCTCTTATTCCAGAACTTCAAGATATCTTTCTCTGTCTAACACAGAGAAATTCAGTGTTTCCATTTTGTATATCTGTATTTGCCATTCTTAAGCAAATTGAATATATCTTCTATGCAACAGAATCTGCCTTCCTAAAAAAAAAAAAACTGCCTTGTATATCATATGTATGTACTATTCTATGATATATATGATATGCATATGCACGATACATAGATATATTTATGTGTATGTATATATGTATGTGTGTGTGGCTATCTTCCATCAACTGATTACTTAATCCTATTTTAAAGTAAGAAGTCTTACTCTGTGACAATAAATAAAATCATCTATTTTGAAAATGTGCCTATTGTACCCTGCTTTATTTGAATTCTATCTCAGATTCCAACAGGAGATATTAAAACACCAGAAAGTAGAGGAAGCACCTAATAACCTTATAAGAAATACAAAGTGATTATGTGGAAACTAATTTGACAATAAACTATTTGTAAAAAAAATTAAAAAAAAATAAAATAAAATGCTTAATAAAAAAAAAAAAAGAAATACAAATTGAATTCACAGAAAGGATGGAGGCTTTCTTTGGCTACAGGATCCTCAAAGAACAAAGAGAGTGAATATAGAATATTGAGCCATGAGCATTCAGTCTCCCACCCATTGCTCTGGATTGGTTCTGTTCTCAGGTAGGCTTTCTCCAAAACATGAAGTGTATGGTGTCTTAGTCTGTTTGGACTGCCATAAAGAAAAATAAAATGCCACAGGTGTGCCTGGGTGGCTCAGTCAGGTAAGTGCTGACTTCAGCTCAGGTCATGATCTTGTGGTCTGTGAGTATAAGCCCCATGTCAAGCCTGACATGGGCTGACGGCTCAGAGCCTGGAGCCTGCTTCCGATTCTGTGTGTGTGTGTCTCTCTCTCTCTGCCTTTTCTCCACTCGTGCTCTGTCCCTCTATGTCTCTCAAAAATGAATAAATGTTATTTTTTTTAAATGCCACAGATTGAATGGTTTAAACAACATAAATGTATTTGCTTACAGGTCTGAAACCTAAATGTCCAAGATCAAGGTGTTAGCAGGTTTTGTTTTTTCTGAGACATCTCTCCCTGGCTTGCAGATGGTTACCTTCTTGCTGTGTCCTTACATGGCTGTCCTTAGGTCTATAGACTGATATTCTTTTCCTATAAAGACATCATTCATATGGCTTAGGGCCCACTCATATGATCTCATTTTACCTCAATAACTGTTTTAAAGGACTTACCTGCAAATACAGTTACATTCTGAGATAGTGTAGTTTAAGACTATAACATCTTAATTCTAGGAGGGCACTATTCAGTCCATACTTCGATTCCAGAAATTCAGCCCTACAGATGCTGGGGTTTTTTTTGTTTTTTGTTTTAATTTTTTTTCCTGGTCATTTTGAGTCAAGTCCTGATGATAAATTCCATTAGCTTTGTTCGGTTTAATTCCTCATCTTTGAATCAATTACCGTGGTTGGAAGATGAAACACAATACTGGCAAGGTCTTGATTATATGCTGACCTGGAGAATAAAGGAATGGATATTTTTCCTATTGAACAACATAGATTGAAAGAAGGGAGATGATTTAAAAAGGAAAATCACCAGATTCTTTTTTTTTTAATTTAATTTTTTTAAATGTTTATTTTTGAGAGAGACAGAGTGCGAGTGGAGAGGTGCAGAGAGAGAGACACATGCACAGAAGGACACACAGAATGATTAGCTTTCCCTAGCACAGACTATATCCTGCTTAAATGAGTTAACCACTCCTTGCCTGTTGGAGAAATTTGTTTCTCAGTCAGATAGTATGACAGCCCTTAAGTCTAATCTCTGAGTAGATGCACAATCTTTTCTTTGATTTTCACTGATTATATTTTGGAAAGGTAAAGGTAAAGTTTTCTTCCTGAGATCTGCCATACTTTACTAACCAACAACATCAAGTTTCTGATTCTCGACCTCATTATTTTATTATTTCTGGATTTTACAAAATAATAAATCAAACCCTGTTTTGCAGTATTTGGCCATTTTCCTGGTGTGAATATCTTCTTCATGACAGAATTACAAGCTACAACCTGAGGTCCTAATGTGATGTTGGAGAGAAATATACACGTGCTCACCATCATATACTATTATCCCAATACAAATGCAATAGACAGAAATAATTTCAATAGAATTGATAATAGAAAAATGTAGTATAATAATTAGGAAGTGGTGTTTTAAGGGATGATTAGAGCAGAGATTAGGAAGAGACGATTAGAGCAGCACATGGCAAGTACCGGGCTGAAGCTAGGGATGCATGCACAAAATGACTAGAAAAGTCTTCGAGGAAGAAGAGATTAAAAAACTACCATTTCAGGACGCCTGGGTGGCTTAGTCAGTTAAGCGTCCGACTTTCGCTTAGGTCATGATCTCGCAGTTCGTGGGTTCAAGCCCCGCGTCGGGCTCTGTGCTGACTGCCAGCTCAGAGCCTGGAGCCTGTTTCAGTCTGTGACTCCCTCTCTCTCTCTCTCTCTCCTAGAAATAAATAAAAATATTTTAAAAAAACTACCATTTTGTCTTTATTTTAGGTCTACCTGGCTCAATTAAGCTTTTCTCCCCACATCTACATACTTCAGAAAGACACTGAACTTCATTAAATTTATGTCTGCTATTTTAAATCATTTTTCAACCAGGAATTCTGCTTCTACTATTATATGTCATATGGGATTCCAGTCATCTGTTATAGTCTTCTTTGATTTTTTAAAAAGAATACCCAATATTTTATATGTAATACAAATTTAGATAGTAAAAAACAGCTCAATGAAGATGATAAAATTAATAAATTAAAGTCAGTTAGTCTCAAAACAAGATAATCACTCAAGAATTTCACTATAGAGTGCAACTATGTTAACTATGAGGGCCATACACTACTCTGGGACCAATCAGCTTCTATACATAGAAGTTTCTTTCTAATGTCCTCAAACAGTGATACTGTTACATGTAGCCCTGGGCCTGATCTCCAAGTCTTTTCTTTATTCTGTTACTCTCTCAAATTCTTGATAAAATGCTCAGTATTGTCTGAAGGAAGAGCTTGGAGGCTAGGATACTGACACTATTGTCCCAGTCTACCAGTTACAATTACATAATTTTAGGTAATTAAATGTCCTTAGATATATATTACCACAGGTGAAATATAACTAATAATATTTTTCAGAACATGAGATACTATGGAAAGAATATCAGATGCTGATAAAAGACATCTAAAGATAGAAAAAGTATGCAAAAAATCAAAAGTCAATAAAAGAACATGGGGGAGCAAAGTTTATTGTATTCTTTTTTTTTTAAGTTTACTTATTTTGTGTGAGAGAGAGGCATGAGTGGGGTAGGGTCAGAGAGAGAGGAAAAGAGAATCCCAGCAAAGTCCCCAATGTGGGGCTCAAACACACCAACTACAAGATCATGACTTGAGCTGACATCAGAAACTTAACTGACTGAGCCACCCAGGAGCTCCAGAAAGCTCTTCTGGTTCTAATGTTGTATAGTTCTTTCAGATCTAATTTTAAACATGTGGCAATTAATATTTCAACTAATGGCATCAGTAGGATAAATTTATTTTTAAAACTACCCTCCAGTGGAAGAGTTGTCATATTTTTTTTTAACATGTAAAATCAGTCTAGGCATAGAAATAGCCTTGTCACTGGCAGATATTATAATAGATGATCTAACCACTAATTTTCTGCTCTGATTTATAGCAATCTTTTATTTGGATCTGTAGGTTAAAAGATACATTTTACAACGTACATGTCACCAAAATGTACAATAGTTTATGTTAAACATAGTTAGGAAATGCATAGTGACTCACAATGTGTTTGAAACAAAGATTTTATGAAGCTTAGCCCCTGGCTAATAAAAACATTTCTTCACTTCTGATAATGTCAAACTAGATAGTCAATCCTTGCACACATACTGAGTCTGACTATAAAAATGAATTATCTCACGTGAAAATCCTCTAAATGCTTACTTACCTATATAAGGTGAAAATTCTCAACCAAGCAAAATTTCAAAAAAAAAAAAAAAAGCCTTGGGGCTAGGGACTGAGTATCAATATCATAATGAAATCTACAGCTTACCACTTCCATGTCAGAACATGTAGCAGGACTTCAATAAGCCTGTTACGTTTAAAATGACACCTTAAACTTGCTTATATATTTTAAGCATTGAAATTATCATTACTGTTATACCTATATTTTCTTGACATAATTAAACTACCCCAATAGCACAGTGTTTGAAAGGGAGTTTTCCCTTTTCCAATGTACTTAAGATTTTTTTCACTTGTATTTGATAACAGGAATCACTTAGCATTCTCTACTTGATATTGTAAAGAATTTTGCTTTGATTTAACTTTTTTAAACTTAAAATGTTCCACACTGTCACCTTTAATCATGGTAACATCAGGAAATGAAGCATAACGGGGTATCTGGCTAAATTAGGTATGACATACCAGCCCCAAATACATCAAATCTGATATAATGCCTTATTTCTCTTTTCCCAATTTTATATTCTCTTCTTTCTAGATTCAGTAATACAGAAGAAATACTGTTTTAAAATTTAGTGGCACAAGCTCTAAGGCCTCGAAATAATTAAGGAATAAATGAGACAGTATGTCCTTAAATGTGCTAATGCATTGAAATATATTTATTCATACAGCCATTTAGCAAGGTTTGATTTACTCACCACCTTCTAGGTGTGGAATGCCGCACTTTGCAATACACTAATCTGACCTTGATTAACAACACTCTGGGAAGCCAGTCATTAGATTCCACTGGAATAGGAATCTTAAAACAATTCAAGTATGAGATTGTGTTCATATGCACACCCCCCTAACCTCGAGTCTCTGATAAATAATTTTTTTGTCCAAATTCTTTATATAGATCTGATCTATTGCTATGTATTTATCAATGTTTGTACATTGTAATGACCAACTGGTTACCCAACATTGCTCCATTGAGATGTTTCTGAAGGGAAGCAAAATGTGCCACCCAAATATGCCACTTTAGCAGGTTGGTTATTTTGAATTAAAGGCATTTAAGAAACAGAAGGGAGAAGGACATTCTAATAATCCTTTGTCCCCATGAAAGCAGGTATGAAAAAGCTACATAAGCAAACCTTGTGACTTTCTTACTAATTTACCACTCCAAGCCCAAACATCTTTGTCCGTCAATTCTTCACAAATTTGGGGTGCCTGGGTGGCTCAGTCGGCTGGGTGTCCAACTTTTCATTTTGTCTCAGCTCTTGATCCCAGGGTTGTGGGGTCGAGCCCCGCATTGAACTCTATGCTTGGCATGGAGCCTGCTTAATTCTCTCTTTCTCCCTCTACTCCCTCCCTTCCTCACACAGTCTTTCTCTCTAAAAATTCTTCACAAATGGGGCACCTGGGTGGCTCAGTCAATTAAGCTTCCAACTTCTGCTTGGGTCATGATCTCAGGGTTTATTAGTTTGAGACCCAAGCAAGCTCTGTGTTGGGTCTGGAGCCTGTTTTGGATTCTGTGTCTCCCTCTCTCTCTGCCTCTCCCCTGCTCATGCTCTGTCTCTCAAAAATAAATAAACATTAAGAAAAGTTAAAAAAAAGTCTTCACAAATATATTGTTTCTCTGTCTAAAAGGTATACAATCTGCCTGTTGGTCAGTCCTTTGAGCTTTATGTTTTGGGGGCTCCCATACACACAAAATTATTTTATTCCTATTAATCTGTCCATTTAATTATTGGACAAGTCAGAGAATCTAGAAAGTAAGACATCAAAATTTTTTCTCCCCTACACTTCTGTAAGCTTCCTGATTGTGTTCATGATATGTTCTTACATTTTGGTACCAGTGTCTCTTTTGACCCTTTTGATTTTGAGATTCAGGTCTGTCATTCTCAACCCTGAGAAACAACCATGATAGTTATATTTCAGATAAAATAGTTAAGATCTCTTCCACATAGATATTTGGGGAAAAGGCAGACATTGTATTTTTATTAAGCACAATTTAAGAATTTATTGATCTTGTTTTCAAAAAATGTTAAAAACTTTGAGAAAATGCTAAAACATTATAGAAGGAACTTTCATTGTCCTGGGATATTGCTTTTTATACACACCCACAAGAAATAATTATCTATGTTAATTTTGCAATGTGAAGCTGCATGTGAACTTACAGATTTCTGTTGGTAGAAAAGAAAATCCCAAAGATTAGTTTATTATTCTGTTGGGCATTAACCAGTTTTGCATTTTACCCACCAATCTTACTGTAACATTTTCCCCCCAAAACATCTTCATATGCAATTCCACAAAATGTCTATAGAACTAGTTTTACCTTCTTTTTGTTCTCTCATTAATTAATGAGTTGAAAACAATCTTTAAATGTGCTACAGCCTTTTTAAATTTCTGGAAAAAATACTTTGACAATTCTGCTAATTATGATAACTAGGATCAAATAAAGCTTTTGTTCTGTTTCTTACTTTACATATAAATGTGAGATTGAGTCTACTACTCTGAAAGGAAATGAAAATACAAAAATAATACTGAGTGCATAAAATACTTAATACATGCCACATGTGGACTAAGACTAACACTTTAGTAGTATCTGTTATTTAATATATAATTTTGAAGAAATTGAGGCACAGGGACAAGATGCTAAATGATCAAGTACAGCACCATATGAATAATAATTGACAAGAACCTAAGGACAAATGCAAGCAATAAAGAAGACACATGACCTAAGTAATAGGTAAATGAAAACAAAATATCTGGAACACCCTGAAGGTGAGACAGATTTCCAGAAAAGCAACAAAACTGAATGCATGTATAGAGTAGATTAATACCCAGTATTGGAGATAAAGTAAAAGTGTAGGAAACTGTTTCTTAACTTTGTCTTATATTCATGGTCTACCATCTGTATGAAGGTAAAAAAACAGAAGAAAAATAAAATACAGGCTAGAGGATTACCGCATTTAATAACCCACGAAATCCATAGCTATTTTTATTGAGACAAATATGTAGTACTTTCTCTTTAAGAATTTTCTGTTAGACTCAACTTATAGACTAATGTCCTGTTGAAATAATGGAAAATTTTTAAGTCTTAATTCTGTATGAAATAATAGATAAAGAAAAATGATTATGTATGAAACATTTTAAAATTTTAATTAAACTTTGTAACATATCTAGTTAACTCATTTCAAAAAATGTTTGTAAGGGACCATTTGAGCAGTTCAACTGATTAGGAGCTAGTCACAAAAATGCCTAAAATCTGGTGACTTCATTCAAGTTGCTGCATAAAAGATAAAGTAAAAGATAGGAGATACAAGATGATAAATGATAAAGAAACATTTATAGATAAAATCTTTCATCTGAAAAAGTGAAACTGATTAAATAAAAATAGCTTTACCTTCAAAATAACTGTAGGAGAATATATTATTCTTACTTAACATTAAGCACATATTAAATTCATATTACAAATGATACTATGTAACATTCCTCAGTAACAATGGTTCTTTCAGTTCTTCCTTTCTATTTCTAAAACTAACAACCCTTTCATTTTCTCCATGTTCTTGTCCCATGTCTCTTATTTAAGACAATAAGCACTCAATGAACAGTTATTGGGATATCCTACTGATATGAGAGATACAGATGTAGCCACTGCCTTTAAAGAGCTCAAGTCTAACAAATAGAAATTAAGGACAAAAAGTTTTATGAATAAACATTCAGTTCTCAACACTACACCACTCAATCAAAAACCAGTTATTATTTCAGTAAGTGTAGCATCCTTCATTTTGGTGGAGATAATGGAAATCAGGTGATTAGTCCATTTCCTCTGAATCTTTAAGTCATAAAAAATAATTTTATTAAGAATACTCACAACAATAAGTGTTTCATTTTTCTACTGGGAATAGTTTTCAGACCTAAAATGGTTCTTAAGTGAGGTTTTATATTTATCTCCCAATATATCTCAAGCTTTTTCAAACATAAATACCCCACAAGTACAGTAGTGATTTTGTGGATAGCAGGTTTATAATTTTGATTTTCAACAGAAAACGTTTTATCTTAATTCACCTGGAAGAAAATAGCATATGTAAAGATGTGTGGCTCAGTTTACTAAGCATCAGACTCTTGATTTCAGCTCAGGTCCTGATCTCGTGGTTTGTGAGATGGAGCTCTGAGTCAGGCTCTGCACTGGCAGCATGAAGCCTGCTTGGGATTCTCTCTCTCCTTCTCTCTCTGCTCCTCACTCACTCACATGTGTACACTCTCTCTCAGAATAAATAAACATTTAAAAAAGAGAAGGAAAAAAAAGTTTTTCACTTTATATTCAAATAGTTAAAGCTGATTAACTGACTCTCATACTGATGAAATAAAACATATTTTTGCAGCATATAAAACCAATATGATACACATGTTAAGTATTACAGAAAAGTCTTAAAAGTTTGTAAAATATTCTTATTAGTCAGTTTAAAGTTAAAATCTGTCAAAGCCAAAATTCTGCAAATGTAGAGGATCCAATATGATGGGTCTGATCAGATGGTCTTGAGAGTTCATAACAAATAATACAAATTGAAGCAGAGCAAGTATAAAGTATAAGGAAATGATCTAATGCCCTGAAGTGTTGACAAATCCCAAAGAATTAAAGGTTACAAAATTATACAGGGACTAGGGAGTAGTTGGAAAGGCAGCAGGACCCTCAAGATTCAGGGCATAAATAATAGAATTACTTAACAAAAGGAAAATTGAAAAATCCCGGAGATTAGCATAACGCCATAACTGCTCTAACTAGTGCACAAATGACTTCCCAAGGGAGAAGCTATTGGCCTTTTCTCCACCTTTTACTGCAGTGACAGAGTCGCTGGTGTTCACATGTCCACTTGAGGTAGCAGGGCAGTTAAACTAGACTTCTAAGGATATGAAATTCCTGAAATACTTATTCCATTGCAAGAAAAAGCGTATCAAACAGGAGCCAGGTTGCTGGAATTGAGATGGATGGAGCATCCTTTGGCAAAGACCTATCATGGCCACTCACGTCTCTTGCTCATTCATTGCAATGAGTATTTATTAAGCCACTACTTTGTTCATGAAGGGACTAGGTGCTGGAAATAAAGTGACAAAAAAATGATAGATGTTGTCCCTGCTGTCACATAGTTTACTTAAGTAAAATGTACTCAAGGCAACAAGCAACACAACAAATAGCAATAGAGTGTTATCGCTCTCTAGTGTTCCAGTGGAGGGAGAAAATATAGGTTAACTGTGGTAGCATCTTTAGGAAAAAAATAATTTTCTATGAAGGATTTTAATTGGCATATTCATTACACAACTAATTACTCATCACATTAAACACACATAGTTACACACTTATCACAGGCAGTACATTCATATGCTACTATTCACATATTGTATAAACTTTCAATTATTCATGACAATATGATTTTACCTAGCTTATACAGTCCCATTGCCCTCATTATAAAAAAAAGAAAAGAAAAACACATACATACATATGCATGTGCATATCTGAATTTGTATGATAACTTAGTTTCTACCAATTGTTTAAAAACAACTGTTAGTCAATTTCAGTGTTCTCTCAAAGTTAGCCAAAATTAATTGCCCCTGTTCAAAAATTACAAGTAGATTTAAAATCTAAAGCATGCTTAGGATGTACCTTCATGAATTTTTGCTTAGGAAAATGAATATTGTATGCCAAAAATAGAATGTTTCTTGGAAAATAATTGAAAGAAGGAATTTCATTACATAACACAGAAAATCTGGACCTGATTGAGACAAAGCGATTGTTATATGCAGGAGTTAATTGTGCTTGAATCCCATATCAGAAATAATTTCCTCTTTTCTTGGTTATCATCCTGAGTGTGCCCCTTGAATGACAAAGGTATAATACACACATGCTCTCTAGTGACCAAAGAAATTTATAAATTGTTGTAAATATGATTATATTTCATTATATCATGAAGGCTTTGTATGTAAGTTCCTCATTAATTTCACCAGGGCTCTTAATGTCAACTTAGGTAAAATTCATTAAAACAACCATATTTTAGGAAAATTGAGCTGATGAACAAAGCCTACCACATATTTAAGGAAAATAAGAACAGATGAAAGCTGTTCCTAAGAAATGGAGTAAGAAGAGTTTGAGTCAGTAACAGATGGAGAAGGAGGGAAAAAAAAAGTTGTGACATCTGTTAAACCAGATTTGGAAGAGTCATTTACACACCATGGACGAACCGCAACTTATTCCTGGAAAGTGCGTGCTGCCGAGGTTGTGCTAATTCTTGGTTATGAATAGATTTAGTTATTGATCAATCAGATTGCTTTTGGAAACCTTATTTTGTTTGGATTGCTAAAAAATATCCTGTTTACAGAAGCAAAGTCCAGTTGCTTCATGGCATTACATCAGCCTTAGGGCATGTGGAGGCCAGGATCCCTGCAGACAAGGGGATTCTGGGAGTCACATGTTTTTAGGACAATTGCCTCATCTAATGGGACGAATTGTGTGTATTTCTTTTATGGTGGCTTACTCTGGGTGTTTATTTATATATTTTTTCAGGTTTGATAGGATCCTAAAAACATACCAAGTTGATTAGCATGATTTTAATTTTTATATTAATCTAAATTGAAATTATAGTTTACCTCAAATAAAGTATCTTATCATTTTATCTACTGCCTGTATTTATTGATATGATCAAGAGTCTTTACCACCGCATATGTCTAAGAGATTCTGCAATTCCTTTGACCCTGTCCCCAAGTTTTAAAGGAATCTTTACTTACTTAACTGCTTCTCTTAGAATCCTGGGGCTCCTCTCATCATCATGTTTCATTTTCTCATTCTTCTCATTAAATTTCCAACCTCTTTTTTGCAAAGGTAAGCATCTTTGGAAATCTCTTCTGCAATGAAGAGAGAATAATCACAAGCCCAGAAACACAATGAAAATAGTGATTACAAAATATTTTGTGATTCTTCAATTTTTCTGGATTTCTATAGAAAAAAAAAACCCCACCAAATAGCAATAAGTGAGAGGAAAGACAACGGACTTATATATCTTTCAGTCTGAGCTGATTTTAAGACTTGACAAAGAAGTGATAGTAAAGAAGAGAAAATAAATTTTTAGAGAAGTACAGTGAATACAAAAAATAAATTGGCAAAGATAAAACAACGACAAAAACGCAAGGATTTTGTTGAAAGGAATTCCCATAAAAGGAATCTGCGTCAGAATGGTCATGAATAAAGCTGTAATCAAATTGATATCAATAACAAATATTAGAGCTGGAAAAACCTTAGGAAATCTTTAACAAAAATCCCATTATACAGACAAAAAAAAAAAAAAAAAAGAGAGAAAAACAAAAAAAACCCAACCCAAAATCAAAAAGCTTCACTGATTTCCCTAAGGTCACATCACTATGAAAATTCAGGGTCAGGTTCATTTCTAATACAAGTGTTTAATAAAACCAGAGATTAATAAAAGTAAGGGGGGGAAAAAGTAAAAAAAATAAAAAGCAGATCTTGGATCTTTGCTTTTCCTATAGATGCTGATTCCATTGGTCTGGGCTGAAACCTTAAATATCTTATTTCCTTGACTAATAGCAGGGAACCACAGACAGGAAGAATATAAGGTATGACCTGACACAGTAAAAAAGAGGAGGGATAAAAAAGGAGAGGTGAGCTTGTTTTTGAGCATTTCCCCTAATGTGTGTTATGTCTCTCTCCACAACCACATGAGGAATGATGACTGGATCTACATCGGAGTTCAGGTATTTCTCCATTCTTTGGGCAGGTTTCTCTCAAAGTGTGTTTAAGTGACTATCACACCAAAATCATAGAACAGTTTTCATACATATTTTCAGGATTGTCTCAACATAACTTAATCCAAATCTCTGGGTTCCATACATTTTGCAAGCTCCACTGTGACCCTTCATTAACTGAATCACATGTATAACTGGCTCCTTGAGGGTGGAGAGGACATGCTGCTTTAGTTTGTATCTGACATACTTCGTGCTGACTCTGGATTTTAGGACGTGCACAATAAATGTGATAGGCAAATGGTTAAATTGAATGAACACTTATGAATAGTAAAATTTAATACAGTTCAGGGTTTAAAAATAAATTTGTATGCATGTCAATTACTGGGTATGCGTGTTTTTGTTTTTGTTCTTTTTTTTTTTTTTTAAACTAAAAGGTGGTCTTTTTCATTTGTCTAAGAAATACCAGCTGCTGTCATCTGTCCTCTATAGCATCAGAAGGAAGTCAGTTTGGGCACGTAAAAATGACACAATGGTTCTAGGATATCAAGAATGAATGATTTTTATCTTTGAAAGATATTAATCAAATCAGAAATCTCCTCCAAAAGTAACTAAGAGATTTTAATAATCAAAATAAAATACTAATGGTAATATGAGTGAAGCCATAATGTACCTGAAGACTGAAATAAACTTGAAATAGTTCAGTTTCTGTATACCTTTTGCTTTCTCCAAGGACTTTTTTTTGCAAAATAGTCCCTAGGCTGCAGAGATAGCCCACATAGACGATGTTATTAATATGCAATCTTCCTTCTCGAAACAGTTTACATATGCAATATACAGCATCTGGACCTTGTAATTGAATTTTTGAAGTTCGCTGTGCTTTGGGGGCTGCATACGGGTCAGTAATCATTATCCAGACACCATCGTTCATAGTACACATATAATTAATCAACTCATTAATTATGGAAAAAGAGTCTCAGGGAAGTCTAGTACACCTATTTCTTAAACAAATA
The DNA here is from genome assembly GCF_003009895.1 of Hyaena hyaena. Taxonomy (NCBI): domain Eukaryota; kingdom Metazoa; phylum Chordata; class Mammalia; order Carnivora; family Hyaenidae; genus Hyaena; species Hyaena hyaena. The sequence goes on from NW_024081394.1 coordinate 710,864, forward strand.
TTTCACCCTTGAGCTGGAAAAGTAGCATCTCCATTACCCACTGCTTTTAAAACAAGCTCCCTAACAGAAGTCAATATAAAAATCTTTCAGACACAAGACCCATTATATACAGCCACAGAATTTAATCACTTTCTGGTTAAATCACTGCTTTGGATCTTTATCTTCTGAAGCTAATGTCAATAACACTTTATTTTTAATTTAACTATATTCAACCAACTGTAGGAGAAACAAATCATGCTCTTTTTTATTTGTAGTTTTAGTAGATGGTTGCCAGGGTAAAATTGATAATTAGGGAAAGTAAAATATTTCTGAGAGTGTTTTTTCTTGCAACACATTAGCAAGCCCAGGTTGTTTAATGAAGATACTTTATAGATGCATAAGGGGGGGGGGATGAAGTCTATAAATATATTTTCTCAGTTTCCTGGCTCATTAACTAACCTGACCTAACCATTTTCTTTTGCTATTCATCAATCCTACTTTCTGCTCTTTTTTCCCCTGCTCCTAACAATTCATCTTCATGATGTGCTGGCTTACATTATGACCTACAAACCTCCTTGTAGAGAGGCATACAGCATTGATATAGAAAAAAAAAAAGGCTAATTGTGTAAGATAAGTGCCAATCCTAAAATCATAATAAAATATAATCAGATATCAACTCAAGGTAGAGACAAGAAGAACTGTTTAATAGAGTTGTAGTGAAATGTATGGAGAGCTTAAGGAAGATGAACAGCTGTTTGCTATCTTCACTGAAGCTAGAAATAACTTAGGCTTGAAATGAGAGACATGAAGAAGAGATTTCTGTCTGTAGATTTCTAATGAGATTTCTAGTCAGAGAACCATACAGTCTATAGAATTCTCTTTCTTCTTAGATGCAGAGAAACAGGAGCTAATTTAGGGACTATTCAATTTAGAGATAGGAGGAAAGATCAATTGGTGCTTTAAGGTTCTTCTTTTCTAATACCACGTTGTTCTGACTTCTCCGAGCCTCACTTTTCCATCTCTGAGCCCCTCTGCTTTGAAATGATAAAATACTATACAGATCTAAGCTTAAACTTCTAGCCATCTGGCCAAGGTCCTGTAGAAAATAAGTGATAGCCAAGACAGAGTTGAACTTCTGAAGTTTTATAACTGTCACTTGCATCTCACAATTTAGTCCAGTTTTAAATGCTTTTAGTGGAGAATTGGCCACAGAAGGCACATTGACTTCTTACTTACTAACTATCTACATCCAAAAACCTCTTTGCTTTCAATGAGGTATGTTGCCAGTTACCAAATCTGTCCCTGCATCCCTGTTCCATGGTCACTTGGGACTTTTCCTCTAGATTCTTAAGTAAATAAATGTAGGACAGTGTGATAAGTGGTATGATATGAAGTGGAGTGTTGTAGGTGGAAGGAAGTTTCTAGGCAAAGGAATCATTTCAAATAGGATCAACGAAATGCCTCAAGGTTGTTTTGGATGGATATAAGGAGGAAGGAAGAGGAAACAGACCACAAAAATCCAGAATGTTAAGATAAAGAGTTTTATGCATGATTTTCAAACACATTTTAGCTATGGATATCTTTTTTTTTTCTTCAAAAGAAAGTTATTGAGGAAGTTTAATATGGAAATCAGATAAACACAGAGGTGCAATTTCTCTAGAGAATCTGTAGGGACTCTGGAGCTTCTCCTAAAGCTCGGCATTGCTTTTGAAATAGTTTCATGAAACTTTTCTGTTCACAGGCAAAGTTTTCAGACCATAGCCCTCAATGCTGGAGGCAAGTTTTGATACAGCAAAAGTGTGTAATCATATTTACATTCTCGCCTTTATATATGGCAATATATGGTTGTTTGGACTGTATAAATACAGACCATTAGTGCCTCCATCATGCCTCTTGCCTTAAACCAGCCACTGTCACAATGACACATGATGACAGTAGGGGCAGAACAAAAAGAAAGCAGCTATTACTCTGATTGCCTAATTAAGGTGTGGGCAGGAGAGAAGTACGACTCATCCCCACCACTAAGTATTTGAAAACTGAATTTAACCTGTATAAAATTTTTTAAGCTGGAGAAGTTAATAACACCCCATTACTTCTACTTAAATCAGTGAAAAGAAAGTCTTACATATATTTTAGTTTTCATTATTCCTTTCTTATTGAAATACCCATCTTTACTGCCTCTGAAGATTTATCTTACTTATCTCTTGTTTTTGCTTTTATTATTCAATCTTCTTAATTTTAGATTTTTTTTCCACCTCTGTCTCTTAAGATCAAACCTTTCATGAAGGACAAGGACCACAGCTGACTGGTATCTGTATACCCATGTTTACTGAGAGGCAACAACACATTAAGTACTAAAATATGAACACAGCATATAATACTCTGTAAAATTTTAAAAAATTAAATCTTTATTTTTGAGAGAGAGGGAAAGAAAGACACAGAGTACAAGCAGGGAAGGAGGAGAGAGAGAGGGAGACACAGAATCCGAAGCTAGCTCCAGGGTCTGAGTTGTCAGCAACACAGAGCTTGATGCGGGGCTTGAACTCACAAACTGTGAGTTCATCACCTGAGTAGAAGTAGGATGCTTAACCAACTGAGCCATCCAGGTGCCCCATAATACTCTTTAATATTGGAGACACCATGCATCTAACCCAAACAAAGATATATCTATGATTCACATGTTCACAGCTAAAGTTCCATTTTAATAAATATAGATTTGAAATGTGTTTTTAATAATTTTGCTTTTGAATCATTAAAGGTATAATTTTCTCATTTTCATTTTTTAAAGCAATTTTTGTTTTGTTTTATTTTAATCATTTTTACTACATTAAAAAGCTCACAGATACTAGGGGCTTAGAACTTTGTTAAACTAGTTGGAATAATAAAGGCTGGGCAGAATTAAAACACTAGATCAATGAAAACCAGAGTTCAGTTTCGAACTGCTTTCTTCTGTTCACCCTTAACCAGAAATATCTATATAGCATTATTCAAGATGATCACAGTTCTCCACTGACATGGTTCATAGGTCTCTGACTAACACCATGTAATATGCACTGACTTTCTGGAGAAGACTAAACTTCCCTATCCCACTGCTGTCAGGCTCAAGCACAGAACTTACATGCTACATTAATCGGCTCAGGCCGCCATAACAAAATACCACAGGCTGGGAGGCTAAAACAACCGAAATTTATTTTCTCACAGTTCAGGATGCTAGAAATCCAAGATCAGGGTATCAGCAGGCTTAGTTTCTGATGAGACTTCTCTCTCTCATTTGCAGACAGCTGCCTTTTTGTTCTGTCCACGCATGGCCATTTCTCTGCATATTTGTGTGTCTTTGTTCTCTCTCTCTCTCTCTCTCTCTTTTTTTTCTTTATTTATTTATTTTGAGAGAGAGAGCATGAATGGGGTAGGGACAGAGAGCGAGAGACCCAAACTTATGAAAGGTGAGATCATGACCTGAGCTGAAACCAAGAGTCAGACACTAACTGACTGAGCCACCCAGGTGCCTCTCTCTCTCTCTTCTTGAAAGGACACAGTCATACCCCACATTTGTGACCATTAACCTTCATTACTTCCTTAATGGCTGTAACTCTAAATACAATAATTCTGGGAGTTAGAGATGCAATATTTTGAGGCACAATTCAGTCCGTAAAACTTGGAGTAATGAAACCCAAGTAAAAGTAACACAAATTTTGAATAAGAAGTTCAAGATCCAATTCATGGTTCCACTATTCCTGTCTTCTCTCTGTCATTAGGCCAGCAGGTATGCAGAAGGTGCTGCCTCTTCACTCTGGATTTTGGATTCAAGAAGACATGGAACAGGGAAGAAGACTGTGCATAACTGACATGTAAGGCTCTCCTTTGGTACATGTTTTTTTTTTTTTTAATATTTAATACCTGTCTGTCTTTTGGTTGTATCAAAATAATATTTGGATGGCCTTGGAAAAACATAATTTTTTATTCTATGTTTAAATATTTGTTAGGTTCTGAGTATAAGACTTTTCAGGAACAAGATGTATGCAGGACAGTGTGTGTAGTGTAGGGAGGTGGATGAAAAAAGAAGGCAAGAGACAGAATGGGGGAGTCAATGTACATCTTCAATCTCATCTTTTTCCCTGGATTTGGAGTTTATTTACACATGGAAATTCCTAAATTTTCTTTATTGTAGTTGTGTATATTGGAGATCTACTTTTCAACTCTAAAACTTTGAAACCACTTACAATTTAAGAGGACAGTTTTTTTTCCCTAAATATATTATATAAAAACACTAAAATTGAAATCTAAAATGTTCTGGTGTTTCTATATAAAGTGTTTGTTGATCATTAACTCATTAAAGTTGATATCATACTTGTGTTTCATTTGCTGTGCTATTGAAGTAGTTCCTTAGTACAATGATGAAATATATTTAATATTACAGTACATTGGTTTGCTATATCACTTTGCTAAAGTTACACTTATGGGCAATATTAAGCAGCCTATTTCTCTACAATGTGGAAACTAATGGGAGTTCACAGAGTAAAAGCCATATTACATCCTAGTTCTCTGATACACTAAGCTCATCTGAGAATTATTTTTCAACTATGTATTGAGTAAGTTGTTTATTGTCAGGGGCCTCTGTTGAGGCCCTGTGAGGAGTGGTTGTAATTGAAGGTGTTTATCTTGGAAGGTTCTGGGAGATTGGGAAAGAAGAGGTCCCAGCACTGAGCCAGTGGGAATGGAATTTAGTGACTGGACAGTAGCACAATGGGAAATAAGATACAATGAAGGAGACAAAGGCTGCAGAAGCAGAGACATGGAGCAAACTTTGAACAACTGATAGGAAAAAAACAATCGAGGCTATTGTACTGATGTGCCTGAGCAATATAGTTGCAAAATTACAAAAATAAGCAGTTCATTTAGAGATCATACAGGAACTTTAGAGATAAGTGGCAGAGTTGATTCAATAAAGAAAAAAAAACTAAAAAAAAACCTGCATTTTATTTTACAGTAAGTTTCAAGATTGAATCTGATACCTACCCTATATTAAAAGGCAGAATAATCACATGCTTAAATTCAAAATAAGAAATATTTATTGATAAATTTTTATATACAGGTAGGAAATAATAGTAAGTGAAAGAATAAGACAGACTCTGACTTTCAGACACTTGCATGTCAATTTCTAGGGACATAATAAAGGTTTAAATAGCTGAAAAGACATTGTAAGCTAAGTGCCACATAGATATACAAAGAGGGCATTAGAGCAATCTAATGGAGGAAGCTAACATACCTGGTTGGAACCTACAAGAGTTTCTTGGAAGATCTAGCATTTGATGTGGTCCATAAAAGAAGATAACATATTGAAAATAAGAAATAGTATATACATATTCCATGCAGGGAAAACTTTTTAGGCAGTATCACAGAAGTAGAAAAGCACAGGATATATTTGTTCCAATTCGTCAAAATAATAATTATATATATATATATATATATATACACATATATGTATGTACAATTGTTATATGTAGAGGCATTATATAAATATATACACATGTATTATATGCACATACATGTACACATAAATTGACAAAAGAAATGACACTGGCGTGACACTCCCACCCCAGAAAAGCTTTTAAAAATATTTCTATTTATTATTTCATAAACAGCTTATCTGAAAAAGCATAGAGGATAAAGAGGAAAGTAGTTTAAGATGATCTTGGAGAAGAAGACAGGATCAGTTCATGTAAGGCACCATGGTACAGAATTTGGAGTTTTAATTTTTTTTAATGTTTTATTATTTTTTTTCGACAGAGCACAAGTGGAGGAGTGACAGAGAGAGAGGGTGACAGAAGATCTGAAGCAGGCTCCATATGGACAGCAGTAAGCCTAATGCAGTGCTCAAACTCACCAACAGTGAGCTCATGACCTGAGCTGAAGTCAGTGCCTCAACAGACCGAGCCACCCAAGCACACCAAGAAATTAGATTTTTTAAGTGTGAGAAAAAGTTGTTGCAGCATTTCAGGTGAGCAGGTAATGGATCTTAGGTGAATAATATAGGACAATAAGACAAAGAACCTAATTGGGGGTGAGTCCAAGTAAGAGAATAGGACCAGTGTGTCGTGGACTAGAGCAGAAGTACAGAGAATGGGAATGGATTCAGGATGATGTTAAGGAGAAGTGGATGGATTCCTGGTGATTTTAGGAGAAGACTTGCTGACAAAGCACCTTCTGTGAAGGAAATAAAGCATTGAAGAATGATTCCAATTTTTCAGTGTCCCTGGAGTTCATGGCCAGGCCATTTCCTGAAACAGATTATAACTGGTGCAAAGTTTGGATGAGAGAAGGAATGTTTTAAATATTGTACACTTAAAATATCTATTAGACATTCTACTTGAATATCTGGAGATGGTCAGAGAGCAATTAGATAAACAAATCTATACTCACTGAAGATATAGGACTGGAAATAGAGGTATGGTCAAGTAATTCCAAACTAGATATATACTCCCTCAAAACTGAAACCAGAAAATTGAACAGACATCTGTACACCAATATTCATAGCAGCATTATTTGGAGGTGCTGAAGGTGAAAACAACCCACATGTATGTACATCAGTGGACAAATGGATAAGCAAAATGTGTTATATACATACAATGGAATATTATTCAGCCTTAAAAAGTATTGAAATTCTGATATGTGCTACAATATGGATAACACTTGTAGTCATTACGCTAAGTAAAAGAAACCACAAGTCAGTCTATGATTCCACTTCTTTGAAGATCGTAGAATAGTTAAATTCACAGAGACAGAAAGTAGAATAGTGATTATCAGCATCTAGGAGGAGGGCGGAACGAGTAATTATTGTTTAATAAATACAAAGTTTCACTTTGGGAAAATGAAAAAGCTTTGTAGATGGATAGTGGTGATAATTGCTCAACATATGAACATTCTAGATGCCATCGAACCATACACTTAACATAAATAAAATGATAAATTTTCTGTGTGTATATTTTAGCTCAAAAACAGGTAATGGCATATACTGACATGGGACAGTTTGTATTTGATATTGTTTCTTCCCCTTATTCTTTCTGAGTTGAACTAGCCTGTGTTACCACCAAGTGCATATTACGAAGTAGACTTAATTTACTTTCTTTTCAAAAGGAGTTCCATGTTAAGACATAATATTATTAGTATTATTAAAACTAAAACATGTTTGATACATCATAGAGTCAAGCAATACACCAAACAAGATAAAACGGTCAGAGTTCTTGAAATCTAAGACTTCTGCAGAAAAAATAGAATTTGGAGTTTTTTCTCTTGCTACATTCCTTTAGTGTTGATTTATCCACTTACCGAGTCTTATCAATTCTATTTCCACCATATTCATTTTATTCTGTATTTCTTTCTTTTTTTTTCAGGTTGTAAAATGTTTTATTTGCATATTTTTACAAATGTGCATTCCTATAATTAAAATAATTTGAACATAAAAATGGAACTCTGGTTAAACTACATTTTACACTCCGTGAGTCACCTCGGATGAGCTTGGTTTTTACTATAGATTTCTCTGTCCATCACATTCAGCTTCTTCCTTCACCAATGACTGTGCAAACTGAAGTTTGCTTGCTTGTGGGTCTCTGTATTTCTTCTCTAGTCTCATTTGAATTACAGGTCTCCATGAAACCATTGAAGTTATCTCATGAATCTGTTGAGAATCACTAGTTTAAAGCCCTAAAATGGCTAGAACCCCAAATGTGTAATGCATCATTGTATCTGTAATGCTTAACACAGCTCCAATCACATCCCAGTAGTTTAATAAATATCTGTTTAAATAAATGAATTAACATACAAGTCTTTGGTCCTACTTCTTTGCTCTTGTTTAATCTTCCTTCACTCTTTCAAACTGAGTTTGATATGTGATAGAAAAGGAAAAAAAGAAGGAAATGAAAAATGCATTACAGAAAAGTAATAAGAACCAAGGTGAGAGGTAGCAATAAATGGGATCTTGCTGAAAAATACATGAATCACTTCAGTAGAACCATACACTACTAAAACAACAAAACCTGAGAGTACATTAAGAGAAGCAGATTTTCCTAGATTTGTAAAGTAATAGTTCCACTTTACTCTATGCTGCCCTAATAACATTTTCCAGAGTCTTTTATTCAATTCTGGGCACCATGTTTGAAGACAGACACTGGTAAAATTCCTGAATTGAATGGATTTGGATGTATTTGCTCAGTTCCAATTGAGTTTGACAAGCGGGAAAGTGATGTTTGCAGAGCAGACAAAGAATATTTGAAGTCCAGAAGAGTTGATTACACAGATGACCCCAAGAACCAAGGTGATTGAGGCTGTACATATGAGATGCACCTTTCTTTTGCACTTTCAAAACTGGAATATTGCTTTGATTATTCTGACAAAGTACAGTCATCCCCAATGGTCTTTAAAAATTCCTATTAGGATTCATAAGGTTCAGGAGAGTGGTAAGCAATTATTGGCATCTTGTGATCATTTTCCTGCCAATTCCTGAACCCTTACTCACCTGCCCAGCCATGTGTCCCCGTTTAAAGTCCTAAGAAATCAGTTAATAACTTGCCTTCCTTCATCCAGCCATTTATAAATTTCATTATCTAACATTATTTATAATTCATTGGCACAGAAATGATAAGGTACCTGGATATTTTCTAAAGTAAAATTAAGAGAATTTTAGTAATCTTATCAAGGTAACTGATAGTCTTAAATTTTCTGATAGATAGTATCTGATATATGATGTTTGATATGTGGGATACAAATTTTAAGAGACACATCAACAAATTAGAACGTGCCTTGATGGGAGAAAAGGTGATGTTGAAGTGTATGGAAGACAAGGCATAAAAGAAATGACTGACAGCTTGGGAATATTAACCTTGAAAAGGGTCATATTTAAGTAACATTAATAGCAGTATTCAGATATTTGAATGACTCTTCCATGGAAGGGTTAGTAAATCCACTGTTATGTCCAAATAACATACTAAGAACAATGGTTGAAAGTTATAAAAAGAGATGAATTTGGCTCAAAATAAATAAGGTGTTTTTAACTATGATTTTCCCAAAGTAAAACATTTAACCTGTGAAGGAGCTCACCAAAAGTTCAAAAATTTAACTATTGACCAGATTACTATATATCCAAATTATGAAGAACAGATTTTAAAAGAATTAAGGGAGGGATATTGAAGTATGTTTTATTATATATTTTATTCTTATTATCACTCCATGAAGTAAATACTATTATTTCTATCTTATATAGAGAAAGTAAGACAGAGAGAGTTTAAATAACTAGAGAAGTCTATGCTGGTAACAGGAAACAGAGGTTGGTTTCCTGTAGAGGTTGGTTTCAGTAGAATTAGTTCCTCTGTGACCATAAAGCCCTACCTTTAATTTTTTAAAAAATGTTTTATTTATTTCTGAGTGAGTGAGAGAGAGAGAGAGAGAGAGACAGTGCAAGCAGGGTAGGGTCAAAGACAGTGAGAGACACAGAATCTGAAACAAGCTCCAGGCTCTGAGCTGGCTGTCAGCACAGAGCCCGATGCAGGACTCAAACACATGAACCGTGAGATCATGACCTGAGCCGAAGTTGGACGCTTAACTGAGTGAGCCACCCAGGCACTCCATAAAGCCCTACCTTTAAACACTATGTATACAGCACTGGAAAACAACAGAAAATACAGAAGTAATTTGTCAACAGCAGTTTCTCTGAGTGGTAAAATTTGAAAACAAAAAACAACAAAAAATAAAAAACACCTTTCTTCCAGTATTTTTAAAAAGTATCCATAATAAACACTTATTTTCCTAAGTAAAATTATGACTATTTTGTGCTTTAAAGCAAAATGTGAAAACTATTTTTAATTAATCTCTTTTAATAGCACACCTTTTTTTTAAATTTCAGGAATATCTTTTCCAAATAAATAATTTTAACTTTTATTTTGCAATGATTTAAACCAAGAAAAAGGCAGCAAAATTCAATACAAAATTATAGCAAGAACTTCCTTGTTATCCTTTTATCTTATTTAATCTTATCTCTCTTCTGTGTGTGTGTGTGTGTGTGTGTGTGTGTGTGTATGTGTCTGTGTGTGTATCTTCACAATATTACTTCTCACGTTCTGCTCCAACACCACAGAATTCATTGTATCCTTCTAGCTTTCTTTATTTAATTTTTTTTATTTATTCTTTTTGAGAGAGAGAGAGAAAGACAGAGTGTGAACAGGGGAGGAGGAGAGAGAGGGAGACACAGAATCTGAAACAAGCTCCAGGCTCAGAGCTGTCAGCACAAAACCCGACGCTGGGCTTGAACTCATGAAGTGCGAAATCATGACCTGAGCCGAAGTTGGATGCTTAACCAGCTGAGCCACCCAGGCTTCCATCTTTCTATATTTGTAACTCCTTTGTGCAACACTAAAAAAACATGGCTTCCATTTTTTACAGCTACTAGCTGGTTCATCATTGTGTATGTTCCTAAGTGCTGCTTCCTTAGTTTAACCCACTGGCTATGACTACTGTGCCAGTTTCCGCCTCAGTCAGGGCCCTGCTCCATCTATCCCACCAAAGAGCAGAGCAGCGCTTGCCAAATTCTCAAATTAGCCAAGATATAGAAGGTGGTAAAGAAAAAAGAGAGGCCACTTCCAGTATACTCAATTTTTTTTTTAATTTCATATATTCTTTTAAAAATCATCTTTCAAAATGCGTATTATTCATATGTTGGATCTTGGTTATTCAGGCTTTAAAAATAAAACTATCACCTCTCTTATGATTCTTCCCTCTTTTTACTTTTCTTTTTCATTCTTACAATATTTTTCAAATGTGTACTGTACATTCATAATTTGATTTTCTGAAGTTTCAATTATGTTCTCTATTGGCTTCAATATTGGATTTTAATGTTGCTATTGCATTGTTGTTAACTTGAACTACATCAACTGTGGAATAAAGGTTTCAACAGGAATGAAGATTTTTTTCCTTGTATCTCATTCTGTTCATCTCCAGTTCTGACTTTATGTCACTTGAAGTCATAGTTCCTTATCACTATTAAGATGTCCAAGCAGATACTTTACTTTTTTCCTTTTTTGTTTGCTCTCGTAATCAGAGGCATAATCTCTTTTTAGTATTTTTTTCTTTTACTTATATCTACTAAATTTTATATATCCCATGTCCTATTTATTTTCTTGCTTACCATTTATTAAGGGTTTTCTCTAAATGTGATTTTTTTTTAAGAGACAGGCTGAGGATTACTTATCTCTGTTCATGATGTACTTGGGAATTCTAACATTTCGCTTTCACATATGCTGCCGGAGAGTAGAGCAATTTGTAGAGCTTCACTCCCAATTTCCAGTGACTGGCAGGGATTCTTCTCATGAAGATCTGTTATTTTGATAGTAGAAAAAGAAACTTCATCTTCTCCAGTTGCCTGGAAATGACATTTAGCTCAGATGTATGAAGTGAAAAGTCACATTTTCTTGTATGTACTATTTTTTGCATTTTCTCTGTCTCTGCTCCTGACTAGTTCTCTAGAGATAGCATTGGTGAGATGGCAATGGATCCCATAGACTTTTAAGAGCCCACTGAGCTTACCTCTTGCCAATTCCAAGTGCATGGATGACACGCTAGTCACTTGAAAGGAATCGCTGTAGGAATGTTTACAATATGAAGAGATGTAAATACTACAAAGGAGTGCCTATCTTTCTGGAAAGCCAGTTGTAAAACATTCTCCAAGACACCACTGGACTGATGCCTATTTTTACCTCTTATTAAACCAAGTGAATGTCTGTCTATAAGAAAGCTTATCTTCTGAAATATGCAAGGGGTGGTTCTCAGTTAATCTTTATCAAATGACAGAACTGAACATTTCTGACCAATTCAATAGCTTGACTGTGAAACTTAATTTCATGTGCCATTATAATTATGAAGACTTCCAAGAAAGAGCTGAGAGGGCAGAGTGGAAACAAATTTAAAGAATATTTTTTCCTGGAATTTCTAGTCTAGCATCATTTTTAACTTGAAAATTTCATAAAAACAAATATTTAATGTTTTTCCTTCTAAAATTTATTTCCCAAGAAGGAATGCTTTGTTATATTTGTCTTTTTCAAAGTGTAAATGTAAAACTGTTACCATGTAAACTAAGCATCCATTTGTAGGTACAAAGAGGCTGATCGTTGTAAACTATACTGTACATTCTATTATGCTATTTGTTTTCTTTTATTTTTTAATAGCTGTAAGTTTCTGGATATTGAAGAAAATTTAATGCCTATTTATTTTTTAACTTTCAAGACATGATTAACGCACACAATCCTATTCCTTCTAAAATATACACAAGTCTATTCATTATCAAATATTTGTTGAATGTCTAATGTTATCCAGATTCTCATCTTAGTGATAGGGCAGGGATACAACAACACTCTGACCTTCATAGAGTTATCATTCTGTTCAGGAGTTTTCAGTTGAGATCATTATTTGCTTTGTTTCAATTTGTGCAAATGGCTTTACTTTACCTTTTTTTTAATCTACCTCTCTCCAAAGTCTGATTCTGATGATAGCATTTTGTTATTGACAAAACTTTTCAGCGTTTACATGCTACCTTGCTTTAGGCAAAGGCAATCAAGAAAGCATCAGCTGAAACATCTTAAAAATATGAAGGAGTGTCTTTCCTCAAACGTTTCTGTCATGAACTTGCCTCTTCATAAACATGCCTCTTTTAAAATAAAGGTACAGAGGGGAGCCTGGGTAGCTCAGTCATTTGAGCGTCTCACTTCGGCTCAGGTCATGATCTCATGGTTTCTGGGTTCGAGCCCTGCGTCAGGCTCTGTGCTGATAGCTCAGAGCCTGGAACCTGTTTCGGATTCTGTATCTCCCTCTCTCTCTGCCCCTCCCCATGTCATGCTTTCTTTCTCTTTGTCTCTCAAAAATAAATAAATGTTAAAAATCTAAGCTAAAAATAAATGTACAGGTGGCATGTACACATATATCCACTTATTTAGTTTTGCTTACATCAAAAAGGTCTCACTGTTTTGCAAGAATCTTCGATTGGTGCCACTGAGCTTTGAGTCCTTTCTGAAGTCAGCAATGTAACTGGCTACCATGCAGAATTCTTCATGCAGGTATTCTGTATTTCTGAAATAGTATGTGCGTGCATGTGTGTGTGTGTGTGTGTGTGTGTGTGTGTGATGACTGAAGCATAAAATCAGGGACAAAGTTTTTCATTTTCCTGTAGTCAATACTATTTTCAAAGATTAGATGTATGTACAATAAAACCACTCTCTGATGCTACTCTGATTTAAGCACTTTAAAACCTTTCCTTATAGGTGTGCCTATAAGTCAGTTGAGCACCTGACTCTTGATTTCCACTCAGGTCATGATCCCAGGGTCATAGGATCAGGTCTGCATCAGTGTGGGGCTCACTTGGGATTCTCTTTCTCCCTCAGGCCCCTCTCTCCAGCTTGTGCACTCTCCCTCTCTCTAGAAAAACAAACAAGACAAAGCAAACAAAAATAAATTTAAAAAATACAGTCCCTTAGAAACATTAGAAAATCTAACGCATGTGATTCTATACAAAATAACCCAAGATATACAAGAAGAAGAAATCCCTAAGTGTCAATGAAAGAAGAGAAAAGCCAACAATGGATCTGTGAGTGAGTTTGTGAGATCACAATACACAGCCACCAGTCAGCGAGAGAGAGGGTTGAGGAAGATGGGATGGGGTGGAAATCTAAGTTCTATTGGAAGAGATTAGGCTTTATGACTATGATATACAGTGGAAAATCAAGACTTAGGTAGAGTGAGACCTTTGAAATATCGTTTCTTTGAGATAAACAGCTTCGAGCAAAGCTTTACCTGTTGTTTCAGGAAGGTGGCACATTGTTTGTCCTTTCCAAATTCTAGATATACAAATAAAAATATGTTGTAAGAAACAAAGACATAAACAAAACCTTTGTTTCTTTTTTGCAAAGTATGGGGTTTAAGTCTAACTTAGAAACCATCTTAGCTAAGGAAACTATCAGAGACACATTTAACATAAAATTTAACCAGACAGTGACACCTCTAAGGCATGTGGCTGGACAAAACAAAACAAAACAAAACAACAACAATATCTGTAAGAACATATTCACAACCCAAGTCTCATTTTATTCCCCATGGAAAAGAAGTACCTGTCAAAAAGGAGTTCACATTAAAAACTCACAAACCAGCATAAACCAGAATCAGTAAGTCAATGAAGAGGATAATTACCATGGCAACTTTGGAAATCATAAGATAATGGAACAATATGAAAATGATTATAAAATATATCTTGCATTTCACCCCCTCCTATAACCTTCACTTATACAGTCCATTCTTTTTTATTTTTAATGTTTATATTTTGAGAGAGAGAGAGAAAGAGCGAGAGCAGGGGAGGGGTAGAAAGAGAGAGGAGCAGAGGATATGAAGCGAACTTTGCTGACAGCAGAGAACGCAATGAGGGTCTCCAACTCACAAACTGTCGCTTAACTGATTGAGCCACCCAGGTGCCCCTCTACTACAATCTATTCTAAACAACTACTATCTCCTACCTCAATTTTAGAAACAAAATCTAAATCAGGTTGCCACTTACATGGATGCCCACTATGAAGTGTTCTCCCCAGATCAAGCAAAGAGAACATGCTAAAACTAAAGTCATTTAGCCCCTTTGCTCAGATTTCCCATTAGTCTTCTAGTTCAAAGTTAAAACCCAAATCTTTGCAAGAGCTCAAAATGTCCCACAGGATATGCTCCATAGCACTTGCATCCCTGATCTCGTCTCCTGTCTGTCTTCACTTTGATTGTGTCCCACAAGCTATACTGGCCTCCTCCCTGTCCTTTGAATATGTGAGGCATCGCCCCCACCCCAGAACCTTTGAGTTCACTTTCTGCTAGAACTCTATTCCATAGGATCTCCCTCTATTCCTCCATATATCTACTCAAATATCCTCACAGTCAGTGTTCTGATACTATCTAATCCAAAGCTATAACTCAGCTCTCAACACCTTCTTTCCTTTTTTTGTTTTAGTTTTCTTCTAATATGTATCACTATCTAACATTCTGTATCTTATATTTAATTATTTTCCCATTGTCTGCTTCCTAAAATCTAAATTTAATGAAGGCAGGGGCACCTGGGTGTCTCAGTCGGTTGAGTGTCTGACTTTGGCTGAGTCATGACCTCACATTTCGCGGGTTCCAGCCCCACGTCAGGCTATGTGCTGACAGCTCAGAGCCTGGACCATGCTTCAGATTGTGTGTATCCCTCTCTCTCTACCTCTCCCTCATTTGTACTCTGGGTGTCTCTCTCAAAAATAAACATTAAAAAATTTTTAAAGAAGAAAAAATAAATTTAATAAAGGCAGAGTATTGTTTGTTTGTTTTAAATATGTTTTATTCACTGCTATTTGGTGGCACCAAGAACAAAGCCTAAAACAGTTGTGTTCAATATATTTAATAGAGACACAGTTGACTATAATTATGCAAAATGTGTAAAGATACAAAGTAAAAATGTCTACCGACAGCAAAAAATTCAAAACAGTCAAAACCAGAATAGTAAAATAAAGCTACTATAGCAAACTTAAGGATAATCTTTTAGGAGAGGGAAATCATCATTATAGATCAAGTTATATATTTCTATTAAAAGAGATAAAATATGTAAATAAATGGAAATGGATACAAAATAAGTGAATAATCTCCATGAGTCCAAAGGGTCCACAATGAAAGGATAATTTTTGTCCAAAATAATCTGTGAATCCAGTATAATTCCAATCAATATACAGACAGGATTTTTCCAGAGTTATTTAAATCAAAACTAAAACTAATATGGATGATAACAATATCAAGAATTCTAAGAAATATTTCAATTAAACAAAAAAAGCTAGAGGTAGGAAGGACATGTAGGCCTGTTCTACCAAATAGCCTCTTGTAAATAAACAGTATTTGAAAAATACAGCATTTGGGCAGAGACAGAAAAAGAAAGCCACAGAATAGAAGATGGAACATAACATATTAACATATTTTTTAGAAATAAGTACATTTGGCTGGCAGAAAAGAGGCCCCTGAATTTGCTGTGCCCTAATCTCTGTAATCTGTGAATATGCTTCCCTAGGGCATAGAGGATTCTGCAGATGAGGTTAAATTAAGGATCTTGAGATGGAGAGATTGTTCGGGACTATCTGTGTGGATCCAACATAATCGTAAGAATCCTCATAAGTAAAGGAGGGATGCAGAAGAGTCTGAGTAGGAGATGTGATAGTAGGAGCAGGACCCAGAATTGGGTTTGGAATCAATCATCAATCATTGCTGTTTGGAAGGAGCCAAGGAATGCAGGCTGCCTTTAGAACCAGGAATACGAAAGAAAACAGATTCTCCCCTAAAGACTCCAGAAGGAACGTAGCTATGCTGACATATTGATTTTGGCCCTCCTAGGCCCATTTTGGATTTCTGAACTTCAGAACCGGAAGATAATAAATTCGAGTTGTATTAATCACTAACTTTATGGAAGTTTGTCATAGGAGCAATTGGAAACCAATACAGTATATGATTTTAAAAAAAGCCATTACAGTCAGTAGAAAAGAGTTGAAACATTCAATAATTACACTTTTTTTTGCGTGTGAAAAGCAAGACTTTAATCATAAAATATCTACATGACATCTGGGCAGAGTTTCTTTTTTTTAATGTTTTATTTATTTCCGAGAGAGAGAGAGAGAGAGAGACACAGCGTGAGCAGGGGAGGGGTGGAGAGAGAGGGAGACACAGAATCTGAAACAGGCTCCAGGCTCTGAGCTGGCTGTCAGTACAGAGCCCGACGCGGGGCTCGAACCTACGAACCATGAGATCATGACCTGAGCCGAAGTCGGATGCTTAACCGACTAAGCCACCCAGGCACCCCTGGGCAGAATTTCTTAAGCAAAGTCCAGAAAGTGTAGTCCAAAACACTAGAAATTGAAAACCACAGTTATATTATAAAAAGATAATCTCTATGCATCAAAAGCCACCATTTAGAGACATAAAAGCCACAAATGGACTAGAATAAAATGTTTCAGTAAAATTAACAAAAGATTATTTTTTCAGACCATAAAAAGTGACATAAAACTGAGCCAAAAGAACAAGCTATAAAAACAGAAAATTCTCATTTAAAATAAAACAAATGGCCGATGAACATGAAAAGTTGTCCCAACTCAAAATTAATTGGAAACATCAACTTTAAAGTTATGATAAAATAACATTCCATGATCACCAACTGATAAGTATGACAAATTATTGAAGCAAACTCATTTCATAGGATAAACCCACCTGGTCATGATGCATTTTCTTTTAAAAAATATATGTTTCCAGATGTCTTTTTTAATATTCATTCTTACTGTACACTGTGGTTGAAAGAACATATGAGGTCAAAGAACCAAGAAGGATTTTTGGTTTTGGTTGAAACTGCTGTGCACATTTCCTGGTTCTATGCCTGTATAGTAACAATTATATAATAGAAATTTACAGCTTCTTGATACAGGAATTACAGCTGATACTGAAATTATATCCCAACTCTTTCTCCTCCGCACATCTTGTAAAAACCTTGGTTCTGGACTGTGTTAAAGCACATGGACAGTAGTTGTTTTTCTGTGATGTGGTCCTTACCTCTAAAACAGGGACTTTTCTTGTCCCAGTGGAATCCCAGCGGTGTTAACAAGGTCTCTGTGGGGGCGCCTGGGTGGCTCAGTCGGTTAAGCAGTCGACTTGGGCTCAGGTCAAGATCTCACTGCTTGTGAGTTCAAGCCCTGCATCAGGCTCTGTGCTGACAGCTCAGAGTCTGGGGCCTGTTTCGGATTCTGTGTCTCCCTCTCTCTCTGACCCTCCCCTGTTCATGCTCTGTTTTCCTCTGTCTCAATAATAAATAAAAAAACATAAAAATAAACAAAGCAAAAAAACAAAACAAAACAATACAAGGTCTCTGCCTTCTGGTTAAGCTGGAATTCCAGTATCTTTCAGCAATGTTCAATATTTAAGATTGTTTTCTTATCACTCTCAGTTTTAGAGCAGCCCCTCTTTGCTAAGACCTGCAAACACCAAGCTCAACCTTTAGGCAAGACAGGGCAGGAGAACACCCCTTACCCCCATCATTCTTTCTTCTACCTCCCTTCTCTCTAGTATCAGGTGCCTCAGATTCTAGACACATCAGTAGCCATGAATGCTGATCGCTGTCCCTGTTGGTCAGTGGGCCCATTTTGCTCTGTTGAACTCCAGCCACCTGCACTGAAGTTGGAAAAAAAAAATTACCATGCAGAGAGACAGGAAAATGTAGATTTTATTTCATGAGGCTCCTTTTTTTGAGGGATCATAGTCCTATACTGCCTTTGTCCAATGACTGAAAACAATTGCCTTATATACTTGATTGTGTGTTACAGCTGTTTATGACAGAGGGGCTAACTCCTTACCAGAATTTGTCAGATGTCAATTCATTCACTTCTGAAAATTTTTATATACATTGTAAGCAAATATTTATTTACATTTAACATGTGTGAAGTTGAGTATTAAGCATGTGGGGATATAATGATGAACAGTACAGGCATGCTTTCTGTCGTAATGAAATTTGCCAACTAGTAAATTCAATATAATTATACAAATATATGTATATTCATATAAATATATATATTCATATAAATTTAGTCTCTTGAATTATTTTGCCATTCACTAAGGAGTAGTATACGTGCTTCCTGTGACTATCTTTCTATTCTTGAAGAGAATGAATGATGCCAAATATTTACCTGTCAAGCTTCCTACCCAACAAAAGCGCTTAAAAGCAATGGGTCTAGAGAGAAGTGTTATTTTTTAATTAGTCAATTTGTATACACATATGCCATTTTTTTTAAAATTTTTTTTAATGTTTTATTTATTTCTAGAAGAGAGAGAGAGAGACAGCGTGAGCAGGGAAGGGTCAGAGAGAGAGGGAGTCACAGACTGAAACAGGCTCCAGGCTCTGAGCTGGCAGTCAGCACAGAGCCCGACGCGGGGCTCGAACTCACGAACTGCGAGATCATGACCTAAGCGAAAGTCAGACGCTTAACCGACTAAGCCACCCAGGCGCCCCAACATATGCCATTTTTCTAAACAAATCTTAATAATATATTTATCAAATGGAGAATATGTCACATTTTTAATAAATTATTTCAGCTTTCAATTGATCAATTATTCCACATAAATAATAACCAATACACCATTTCCCCCATACCAATAATCACACACACAACCTTTTAAAATATGGAACGTATGTAATTAAATCCACAGTCTTTGCTCAGGAATGAAAGTTTCATTTCATGAGCCAGGCATACTGTTTGTTTATATCACTGAATAGAAGTAGATTATGGGCATTTCAACGAAAGGAGAAATATTCAGTGTAATGCAGAAGAAATTAATCATAAACATGATTTACATATAAAGTATTCCCACAGAAAATATGGTAAGATTTGCAGCTTTTAAAAAACAATATACATATTTCATCTAGGGAACAAAATCAGAATTAATTGAATGGGAATATCCAAGTTTAGGACTGCAACAGAATCATGATTTAATTAAAATAAAGATCTCATGGTGTCCTTCAAGTAACACTATAAAGAAACATCAGTAGAGAGGAGTATGAAATTAATTAAACATCACAGTGAATAATAACTCACATATGCCTTAGTAAAATAAGCTGCAGTTTAAGTTAAACAAGAAGAAATCAGACATTTTGCTTACCTATGGATAAAACAGACATTTAACATTTGGTATATATTGTGGGACATTTTAATTGAAACTTACATTTCTGTCTTTTTAATTCATACCTAATTATTTTACTAATAGATTTAGAAATTATATTACAGCCTTTGCCTTAATTATCCTGTAATTTACACTGAGGAATATTTGAGGAAGAAGAGATTAGAAACAATAGAAAATCATACTGCAATCTTTTTTTCTGAGTCTTGGTCCAGTGCAAGGTGAGGTGACTGTGTATGTCCTTCAAAATTTCCAACAATAGAATCTAATTGAGCATCTTAATCAATGTTTAACCTTGGAAAAATTGGCTATTCCACTTTACTAGCAGTATAAACTTCAGCAAGTTAGTCCATCTTTCTGTGTTTTGTTTTCCTCATCAATACAAAATAAATAATGTATTTACATTATAGGATTCATGAAACTATCAAATAATAAAAATAATTAAAACATCTCATGTGTTTCTCTTGTTAACAAATATCCTCTCCACTATTCTTCCTTATCTGATAGGGGTATCTTTTATGAAAAGTAAGAGATTTGGACTAGAATCTCTCTCTCAATCTCTCTTTCTCTCATGAATGTACAATGTCCATACACACACACCTACAACACCATCACACACAATATATTTAGACATATTTAGATATATTTCATATC
Source organism: Hyaena hyaena (assembly GCF_003009895.1). Classification (NCBI taxonomy): domain Eukaryota; kingdom Metazoa; phylum Chordata; class Mammalia; order Carnivora; family Hyaenidae; genus Hyaena; species Hyaena hyaena. The sequence goes on from NW_024081394.1 coordinate 731,231, forward strand.
TAATTTTAAATTTTTATTGCAAGCCTAAAGATCTACATTGCCACCTCTGTCTATATTGAGCCAATGATGTAAACTTAGACAGTTTTTTGGCCACAGTTTTCTTGGTATTCAAATGTCATCTTTGAAACTCCAAGAGTTTTTATACTATTGGCTTGGCATCTTCTCAGAGGAAACCCTCTACTTAATCTAGTCTTTTCTCTTTAGTCCTCAAACCTGCCATTCTCAATTCCCACTGCACATCCCTTGTTTTCCATGCCTGTAATATTCCTCCCCTCCACTCAAAGGCATTAAATTCTACCTTGCCTCAGGGTCAGTTCAAATTCCATTTTGACTGACTGCTAGTACCTCCTGATAGAGATGTTCATTTAGACATTTTCTGATCATATGTCCTATTTCTTTGGACTGAAGTTTCAGTCCCTTGAAATTAGTCCACGAGTTAAGGTTCTCTGGTCTCAAGTAATAGGAATTAAACTCTATCCAACTTTAGGAAAAAAAAAAAAAAAAAGGAAATATATTGGGAGGTGTGTAGGATTTACTGGCTGGGTTTCTAACTTTGATACAGGCTGGAAAAAAGAGCAGGCGCTGCCTGACTCCCCTCCCGATGTGAATGTACTACTACTGCCTTGTTTATTTTTGTGTTTTGTTTTCATCTGTCCTTCAATCTCTCTGCTAAAAAGTAAGACCTGGGGGCAGGCAGTGGGGTGTGGGAATAGTTCAGTTAGCTGAGCTTGGATTATATTTTCTCTCTCTTGCTGTACTAGGATGATGAGAAGAAATTTCTGGCCAATGTAGCCTCCAGCTCCTTTCAGACTTCTGAAAAAGTGGAGAACTGCCACTTCATTTACTTTTCCACCAATACTACATACAATATTAGGGAGAAAATTCATCCGTCCCTAAAGTCTTTGACTGTTAGAAGGGGGAAAAAAAACCCCATACCAGCTACTTAAAGCAAAACAAAACAAAAACCTACTGAAGTTCAGAGACAGAGTCTTCTTGTTTCCCATACTGAGTATTTCATCTCATTCTAATCTGAATGAGATGACTTTTCTGCGCAGGTATTGATGAATCCACCATTTAGTATTAAGTGCACAGATGAGCGCCTGGGTGGCTCAGTCAGTTAAGCATGTGACTCTTGGATTACACTCAGGTCATGATCTCACGGTTCTTGAGATCAAGCCCTGCATAATGCCCTGTGCTGACAATGCGGAGCCTGCTTGAGATTCTCTCTCTCCCTCTCTCTCTCTGCCCCTCCCTGCTTGTGCATGCAGACACCCTCTCCCTCTAAACAAACAAATAAATAAATAAACATTTAAAAATATTTATCAAGTGCACAGAAAATGGTACACTAAGAGAACCCAGAAGGGAGGCTAAAGCAGACAGAGGTGGAAAAGCAAAGTTTTGGTGTTGCATCACATAAAGTAATTATTACCTGATATTTGTTAGCTACTACTCAACCAATTTATTATTAACAAGTCACGGACCCTGTTTCTTTGGAAAGTGTTGATTAGAAAGCTTATAATTAGTTCAGTTCACAACAACCCAGATCAGTAATCTATAAAACCTTACTAATCTAAGAATATGATTTCTTCTGCATCAATTTATCTGCAACTACTAACATTCACAGAAACTGCCTTCTTACTTATTATTATAGAGAACTATTTCAATTTCTATGTAATGCCAAACATGTCACTTGGGCACTAGCCACATGGCACAACCTCTAGCTGACTCCAGAAATTGCCACAGAAATTCCTCTTTTCCCTTTACCAACAGTTATGCTCCCTACTGAATAATTTTTATCAAGGTGAAATGCACACTGAATAATGTCCCCTCCCAAGACGCCCATTACTTAATCCCCAGAAACTGCTTACATTACTTGATATAGCAAAAGAGACTTGCAGATATGATTGAGTTAAGGATTTAGAAATGGAGAAAGATTCTGAATTATTCAGGTAGGCCCAATGTAATCACAGGGATTTCATAATAAGGAGGCAAGAGATGAGAGGGAGAGAAGAAGTGATGATGGAAGCCGAGAGACATTAGAAGATATTCTGATATTGGTTTCAAAAATGGAGGAAGAGGCCATGGGCCAAGGAATGTCAGGCAAAGGGCACTACCTGTTAAAAAATGCAAACAAATGAATTCTCCCTTATAGACTGCAGAAATAATCAACCCTGCCAACGCCTTAGCTTTAGCTTTGGAAGACTCATTTTGTGCTGCTGACTTCCAGAACTGTAAGATGTGTGTCCTTTTGGGCCACTAAGTTTGTTACAAAAGAAATAACGAAACTAACACAGTGCACAAACATGCTATTATCACTACATATTAAAAATCCAGCACATAAAAAGGTTTTTATAAAGATTAAATTTCCCCCCACTTCCAACCATCCAATTTCTACAGTCTTAAAGGCAACACCAACAGCAAAGTCTCCTCATAAGAATATTCTGTTTTTGCTGTCTCCTGTACCTCTTTCTCCTCCTGTCTACTCTCAAGCACTCAGCAATCAGGCTTTCACTCGTGCTACTTTGGCTATGGTCGGCATTGGCTTACATATTGGGACAGCCAGTGGCCCACACTTCGCTTCTCATCTTATGTGATCTGTCTGCAGAAGTTGGCAGTTCTATATATATATGTTTTTAATTGGGCTTCAGGAAAAATAGTCTTGTTTTATTTATTAGTTCATTCATCAATTCTTCTTGATATCATTTGCTGATTCTTTCTACTCCTCCCAACATCTTAGTATTGGAGTATTTTAGCACCAGGGTTCTAATCTTTGGTATGCTTCTCCATATATTCTCCCTTTTTTGGTGATTATATGGAGTTCACTGACTTCAGAGGCCACCTCTAAGCCTACAGGACTTAGGATTTTCTGGCTCTACTTCAAGTCTCTCTTTTAAATTCCAGGCTCATTTACAAAATTTCCTACTTAAATATTGAGCAATTATCTCAAACTCAACACGTGTAGACTTGAACTGATCTCCCACTTCTCCATGCTCCAAGTGCATTTTCTAGTGGGTTTCCTGGTTTGTTGAAAATAAACATAACCAATCCTTTTCTCAGGCCAATCAATCAATCAATCAATCAATCAAATTGTCCTTATGTCTTCTCTTTCTCTGGCATTCCACATCCAATCTGATAGAACGCCGATCCTGTATTATCTTTGTTCAATCCATCAACTTTTTTTTCCTATTATTATTTCTAATGTCTTTCTACCTCTTTCCATGGGTTTCTATAGTTTATTTTCAGCAGCAAAGAACCCTGCATTCCAAATTTTGTAATGCCTGTCAGAGTAAATCCTCACTAGACCAAAAATGTGTCCAAGGTGTCCTTTGGACTCCATAGCCTTATGTACCTGAATTTATCTTCTATTACACCTCCTTCTATTCTAATTCAGCCCTATTGGCCTTGACCTTTGTGAGCACACAGCATGTTTCTGCCTTAGGGGCTTTGCACTGACTGCCAGCTTTTGTTTTTGTTTTTCGTGGAATAGTACACTCATCCACAGATAATCTACATTGCTCAGTTTCATACCTCCTCAAAGCTTTTTTTTTTTCTAATAGTTTATTGTCAAATTAGTTTCCACATAACGCTCAGTGCTCATCCCCACAAGTGCCCTCCTCCATGCCCATTCCCCCTTGCCCCCCAAATCCATCAGTCCTCAGTTTTTGTCAGCATTCAAGAGTCTCTCATGGTTTGCCTCTCTCCCTTTCCCCCACCATTTCCCCCCTTCTTCTCCCCCTTGTTCCTCCGTCAAGTTCCTCCTAATCCTCCTATACGTGCAAACATATGATATTTGTCCTTCTCTGCCTGACTTATTTCACTCAGCATAACACCATCAAGGTCCATCCATGTTGCTACACATGGCCAGATTTCATTGTTTCTCATTGCCATGTAGTATTCCATGGTATAGATAAACCACATCTTCTTGATCTATTCATCTGTTGATGGACACTTAGGCTCTTTCCATGTTTTAGCTATTGTGGAGAGTGCTGCTATGAACATTGGGGTACATGTGCTCCTATGCC